>NW_009692966.1:0-155525 GCF_000703405.1 Apaloderma vittatum | reverse complement strand
GTAAAGAGACAGCGGGGAGAGAGGAGGAGACGGGAAGACACATTCAAGTACCTCTTATGCTATACATCCACCAGTCACCTACAAGAGAAAGTTACAGGTAAGTCAGAAGGGATCCAAGCCCAGCTTTTAGCAGGATTTCAGACAGCTTACCTTCATAAAAATCCTGCCCGGCCTGTGCTACAAGAGAGGATGAAGGAGAGCTGCAGCGCTGCCTTCCTCTCCTTTTCCCATGAATTATTAACTCCCCCCTAGGATTGTCTTTCTGGCTGGAGAGCCGGGAAGTATCCTCAGAGAAGCTCAGAGCTCTCCTCCTCTGCAGTGCTCCGTGGGCATCAGCAGACCGCCAGCACCACGGCGCGGTGTGGTGGTGCTAGCAGGATTAAGCGCTGCCTCGGGATCATGCTATCGCAAGGCAAAAGACAACCCAAACGCTATTTTCGGATCTTCAGCTGCTAATGCTGCATCTGCGCTGAAAGAAGGGGAACTCTGCATTTAGCTGGGAGGCTCCAGCGTAGCTAAAATGGATTTCCTCTGCTGCCCAGCAGTGAACAGATAAGAGTGCTCCTGCTCTGCTTTTGTCAAGAAGGGCAGAAAATAAGGAAAGTCTCCCCTGAACTCCACCATCCGAGGGACGCTGGAAGCTGTGGCAGTAATGGCGATACAGGGGAACATGCTCCTCCTGGTGTTAGGAGGGCAGAGCGATTCACTTCCCACGTACAAAAATAACCTGTGTAAAACAGTGCTGAGGACATCAGCTTAATCTTCTGCACCATAATCCTAGGAGCACGGAAAGGTGTGGCAGTGCATGGACAGGAAAATACCTTTGCTTTTTTCGCCCTCACTGTACCAGCTGGGTGGTGACTTTCCATGGAAAAACCTGTGTTGCAGACTCCTTACTCCCCATGCAGATCTGCTTTCCCAAGCACACAGAAAAGCAAAGGGATTAAGAAAACCCGCCTGTAGACCAAGATTCATTTCCTTCCCTCTGCCATATACTGGAATTCTCCTCTAGGCACTGCAGAACAATTTGGGGGTTTCTGTAGCTTTTGTTGAAAAGGAGCCACAAAGAGAGCCCACTTAGTATAGAGCTCTTCTATGTGAACATGGACAGAGGCGTTCATGAGTTTGCCAGACCAAGCACCCTGTAAATATACTACATGTTCACATGTCCTTTTTTTATAGGAAATCATTTCAAGCAGTTTGCCCCAGAACAAGCAGAATGCAAAGTAAAATGCCTCACTCCCCCCTATATTACACAAACAAACCCATACATATTTCTGAATTTTAAAAGAAAACATGCACTGATGTCAACATTTCATTCACAGAAAGACAGATGTTCCTCTTGCTGGAAACCAAGGCTTGTTAGAGTTAAAAGCTACTCTTCCAATATACAAATATTAAGCATTAGAGCTGCTAATGCACATTTCTCAGTTTAACTAAATCTGCTGAGCTAGAGGGCTAATCATGTAATCCTTATGTCTTGCTTCAGGCAGCTCTGAAGATCCAGGAGGCAAGATGCAAAATGGAACCCCACAGCCTGTCACAGAGTTCAGAAATAGAAAGCTATAGAAAACACAGCGAGAACACTTATTCCCCAAGCAGGTATGTGTGTGTAATGCTCGGTGCTCTTCCACAGCTTCAGTGTTAAACTGAAGAGACTCTTTTCAGAGTAAATGAAAACCTCACATATTTACAGTTAAAAATCTCAAATTATCAACAAACATTTCCACTTACTGAAGAAGTTCTTTGTACTTACAACAAAATGTCTGTAATAAGATCTGGAAGCAAATTGTACGAGGAATCACCTTCTCTGCATGCAAGCTCTGTACACGTTTCATGCATAGGAATGTTTACTCTTATCTGACTTCCACTGTCTGGCTATCAAAGACAAAACTACAGGCCAGCATGACATAAGAGATCAGGAAACAAGAGGCCAAGGTCTTTTCCTTCCTTTCACAACAATGATGAATAGAATAGCACAGAGACCAGCTCACTATAACGCATTTTAGTTAAAACAAGAGCTGAGAAAAAACACACCTAAGCAAGCACAAACTGAGAACTGATTCTCATTAGATCATTAATTCCATAGAAAAACAGTTGTAAGCTCTCACCACCGCCTATACAACAAATACCTAGAAGTGTTTTTAAAATCATCTCAGCTGATTCTGCCTCAAAAGTCACTAATCATCACACCTAATGTTGTGTAAAGCTCCCCAGCACCCAAGCAAGTGCAAACTACCAACCACTGTTAAATCCATGCCTTAATAGACAGCAATTAGCAATCCATTTGCACAACCTCTTAGCTATAATTGGAGAATTTTGCTTCAATTTAAGGTAGATTGACTATAATTAGGTTGCATTTAAAAACTAGCATGTGCGCTATGACACTGATTTAAGGAAATTCTGTTTAACCTGCATTCCTCCTATACCTGGAAATCAAGAAACAATAAGAAATCGTAATAATCCACCTAATCTTTTGGTTTAGCTGACCTGCTCTGGGGAAGGAGGTGATAAACCAGCCCATTTATAAACAATGTGGGAATACTATCACAAGATACTGAAAGTGTGAACCAATGCTGGAAAAAGGGCACAAGTCTTGCTTAAGAGATAGTGGTGTGCCATAATCAAAGCTGTAATTTGTTACATTCAATATCGCGTGTAAACACCTTAAAAGTGAGATTTAACATCGTCCCAGGAAAGAGGCTCTAATCGCATGCAGCTGTGAGGTCAGCACATCAGCTGTGACTGTACCAGGCTTTTGCTCCTTGTCATGTGAAAATGAAATTTCTCACCTTGCTCATCTTATCGGCCTCATCAGACGACTCCAAGTCTTGCACTTCTGCCTCCTCTGGACCTGTCTCAACGGAGCTGTCCGGGTCACCACAAAGCGAATGCCCTGTCAAAATTGAGATGTGTGTGAAAACCCAGCCATCATTTCCAAAAAATTCGAAAAGCTGGGCGCAACAGACATGGAGTTCCCATGGAGGTCCAGGCCCCATTCTGCATGTCAACACAAGGCTGTGCCAGAGGCACTCAGTGACCTCAAAGGACTACCTTGGCTTGCAGTAGGGGTCAGGTTTAACTACAGGTGTAAGAATAAACAGGTTATAGCGAGACACACTATTTAGGTGGAAACTATAAAAGACAGTTCAGAGATAAGGCTGAAATGCCACATTGAAATTTTTATGTTTAGTATTAGTTCCTTGGCTGGCAAGCAGTGGCCTGCCTTTATACTTCAGTGGTTTCAAATGGAAACTGCAGCATGTGAACAGGCAGGCTGTGCCAAGAAGCAAGTCTTGGTCAACTTTTTCTCCAAGTTAAATTGGACACGATGATTTTACATTGCTCACTGTTTTGGTCTCACACCCACTACTGAGTGTCTGTGTTGATTTTTAGGAAAATAAACCCTAAATTTCATTTCCATCAGTAAGTGGCAAGAACTAAGCACCCCTATGACTCATGTTGTTGATACAGCTAATAACTGTTTTGTGATTTCTGGTAAGTAAATAATGAATTACCTGCACGTGACAAATGGAAGAAGAGAACTAATTCCAGCCTGAGAGCTCTGTGCATAAAAAACTTTCCTGGGGACCTCATTCTCTGACTCAAATAGCTGTAAGAAGTAGTAATACTGCACCTTAGCCACTCTTCACAGAGAAACGTATTTCATATGCATTAAACTTCTAGCTATGGCAAATTATAATGACCAGCGATGGACTGAACCCTACCAGGATTCTCTTGAATGCCTCAACTGACCTTCCAACCAGCACAAATAGATACTTCACAGCAGATGAGTCCAGACACTAATTCCTTTTACCTTTCCCCCCTCCTCCTCTCAATCCCGTAAGGAAGAGGGTTTTTTTGCAGTGCTGCTTCTGGAGGTGGGTGGGGAAGGGTGGTTTCTGAGTATGCCTCCCTGCCTGCATCCCACCACCTGAGTAGGACAGTGAATGTCCCACCACGGATTATATCTCTTATTCCATTACCTTTATTCTTCAGCTAACGCAGAAAAGACTAATCAAAGATCAATGGAGGCAGCAACATAGAAAATCCCCACGTTTTAAAATCCAGTCCAATAGATAATATTAAAATAATTTTTGGTCGTGCTGTTAGCACTAGCATTTAAACATTTTGGTGGAAAGCTCAACACTTTTCTCTAGCAGAATAGATTTTTTTTTTTCTAACAAGTGGGGTTTATTTTGTGTTTGCTAGCCCTAAGAACAGAAGCAGCCCAACAGCACACTATCACGTTGTCAGCACCCAGTGGTCCAGCAGCCATTCCCTCCTATTTCAACCTATACCAGGCTGAAACATGGACATTTTTCAAAGATTAAGAGTAATTTAGCACACCAGATGCAGCACCATTTCTATGTTAGTCCCATGCTGACTCTCACGTTACTCGCTATTTTTCAATTAGACATTTCAATTTAGGTAAGTCATGTATGTTTGTCTATAAGGAGCATTTGGCTAGATAGCAGTGCTGTGAGTAAAAAGGCCACAGTGCTGAAAACAATTATCTGTTATATTGATATATTTCAGCTAAACACTGGGTGGTTTGGCCAAAAAGGCTACAATAGCATGGATGGTCTTCTTAACTCAGACAAAACGGCAAGCTGCTCTAAAATACAAGACTTCAAAAAATTAAACCCTGATTACACACAGACTGCATTTGTTTACAATGGAATGAAATCTATTTAATTATATGCAAATGACAGTGTCTAAGAAACATGATTTTTAAGTAAATAAGAAAAATACTGTTGCCCCTTCTCTGTAATGAAAAAGCCACTTTTCCTCTTTCAAGGAGCTTTATGTTAGTGCACAATGTTGGTTTGCAAACACATCCTAGGCAAGGTTTTCTTGATATCAAGACTGAGGGGAGAGATTCAGGTCTGGGTTCCTTAGTACCCAACTTTCAGCTGCTGTTCGCACAGATTCACAGAATGTCAGGAATTGGAAGAGACCTCAAACAGATCATCTAGTCCAACCCCCCCTACCAGAGCAGGATCACCTACAGTAGGTCACAGGAACACGTTCAGGCAGGTTTTGAAAGTCTCCAGAGAAGGAGACTCCACAACCTCCCTGGGCAGCCTGTGCCAGGGCTCCGTCACCCTCACAGTGAAAAAGCTTTTCCTAATGCTTTTGTGGAACCTCCTACGCTCCTCCAGCTGTTGCCCCTCGTCCTATCATTACCAAAACAAATTTGCACAATTTTACAAGATTCCCACTTTGTTGAGTTCAGAAATCATTTGAACAAACAGGAATTCAGAAATCCAGAAATAAATTCAGAACATTTTCTGCATACTGGGATGGAACTAAATTGGACATGAATGGAAATGAAATTAAAAGAACATAAAAGGTAGTTCATAGCTGAGCTTCTAAAAAGATAGGGTTTACCTTTTAAAAAGATGTGCCTGTTTTGGCAGCACAAAATCTATTTGAAGAAGTGGTTTTTTTGTAATAAATTAGGTTTTCTGAGCCTTGCTCAGATTTCATCAACTTGGACTATGAGCTTTCTGGTCGTTCTATTAATGTGTGAAAAAAATCATAAACCTCTTAATCAATCCATTAAAACATAAGAGAAAAAAGATGTGCTACGTGTCATAATTTGTTTGGGGCAGTCTGTGTTTTTTCATTCCAATTAATTTCCCACTATAAAGTGTGTGAAATACATCTTACAGCTGTTTCTCACTCCAAGCCAAGGCAAATAATGTTTGTCTGGGGGTTTTGGTTTTTGCTTTCAAGCTACCACTTCTTCTTTTCCTGTATATTAAAACACCACTTAATTTGTTTCCTGCAGTATAAACACTTTTGCCCAGTAGACAGCAATCTTTCACTTAGACCGTGATGAGCAGTCACATAGTACATGTGCTCCATGTATTTCTAATGTCTTAAGATGCCAAAGCCAACGTCAACTTCAGCAGGTTTATCTGCTGGTTGTTAAATGCAGGCAATCACTTTGGTAATGCCACAGGTTACTGCCTTTTAATACCACGCAGTTACTGTCCCATTTCTGTCAGGTTCATTGCATCGTTTTACTTTTGCCCTGTAAATCTTTATTTAGCTCTGCAAGATGCTCTGAGGACAATGTGCTTGTTTCCTTCTGCAGCACCTGAATGCTGCCCAACCACTACCATTTGCTAAGGATGATAATGCATGGGCTTGACGTTAAAGAATTAGAAAAGAAAATAAAAAAAAAAACAGTAGGAAAAAGAGGTCAAATCCATGTGACCAACAGCACAGATGGAGGTCACACAAGCTCCCAAATTGTCTCAGCAGTGTAATATCCATGACAGCATGATTAACGCCCATTAAATAACTCCTACTTATGGCTAGAACTAACAAAATAAAAGGAAAGCTTATATCACTGGAGCAAAGGTGCTGGAGCTTAAAGGCCAGGAGTATCACATAAAGCTTAAGCATCATGCCAACACTTGGCTAAAATTTTCCACGGCTGCTGCTTCCAGTTTGCAGCATTGCTGTACCTCAAGATTTTAATGAGACTTCCATAATATTTGGTACTGCTCTTAAAGTCTACTTCTTGGTGCCAGATTTTTTTTTTTAATGCAGTGGGAATAAATATTCCAAGCCAAGCTCTGTGAGCTGTGGTGCAAAGCTCAGAAGTGCGTATCCTACTAACACCAAAAAAAGCACACAAATCAGAAAACCCTGCATCTCGATGCCTTATTCCTGAGTATGTGGGATGAGCAATACTGAATTTAGTCCTCTCAGTGACAGGAGAGAGAAGTGCTGGCAAGGGCAGCCACCTGCCAGCATGTTAACATGCTGTGGGCTGGAAGCAACAGGCTCAGATGGTTGAAAGCTTTAGCTTGTAACCTGAAGGTGCCTCAGCAGGTTGTTTTATATGTCTCAGGGCCCCACACAACACGTTGCTGTGTGACTGAGCTCTGTGAGTGCCGCAGTCAGACAGTGTCAGAGACCAAGGAGCTCATCCCGGTGCCTTCCCTGCCCACCCGCCACCACCGGCTTCCTGCAAAAGGTGCATCATACTCCTCTGTACTTCCTTCATCGATGAAACTCAGTGATACTGGAAGTCAAATATAGCAACTGCTTGATCATTTCCAGCAGGAAATAAGGACAGATCCCCATCTGAGCTGAAACCACAGAAGAAAAATGGACCAGGCAGAAAGTGACTCCCTCAGCTGAATCCCAGCCAAGACTCTCCTGTGAGGAGTGCTGCAAAGGTTTCAGTGGCCAAGTGCTTCCAGTGTCTGACTTGAAAGAAAGCCTTAAAAGAAAAGAATATCACTTGCTTGGGAAGTTCAACAGCAACTTCCTTAAACAGAGTTATTTCTGAACGCTGCTGGGGAATGGCCCCATTATGACAAGAGAGTACCTTTCAAAAGACAATCTGTCATAAATGGAACAATTATAATATAAATTGCGAGGGAACTGCCTCTCAGATTAAAGTTCTATATGGGACAAAATTTCACTTACCAATCTACAATAAAAAATATAGGCATGTATTTTTTATTATTTTTTAAGAAGAATTCTGGTTAGCTTTGAAACACTGAAATATAAAAGAAGATGATGTAGTTTTTACACCAGGATATTCTATCCCACTGGGAAGAGCCACAGAGTTCATAACATCTCCAAAGACCTATCACACTTACAGTCAACTGAGAGACCAAAGAAGAGGATAGGGGAATTCTGGCTTCTCTGGAGAGTTACAGAACAAGCCCCACAATTCTATTTCCCTTTTGATAGAACTCTACTGCTTCCTTTTTCATTTCAATAACTCGTGCAAATAAAGAAAAATCTACGCTGAATGTCATCCAATTAATGCACTTTTCTTGGCAAGAATGCAGATTGAATGAAACCTTCCCCATACACACAGTCACTCCTCATCCTCCCCAGGTCAGGAGCCTAGTCCGAGAACTTGTAATACGCTTGAGTAGCCCCTTTGGAATAAACGAGGGTTTTCATACACGTAAAAATGAAGCATGTGCTCAGAGACTTTGGAAACCAGGGGAGCTGAGATTGGAGGAGATCGCTGCCAAGCAGGGAGCTGCAGCTTCGGGCTGGCGGGGCCGGCAGGGGGAGCGGCAGCACAGCAAGAAAACGAAGATGAGGAGCGGGGGAAGAAGGGAGCAGGTTTGCTTACTGCAGCTCAAATGGGAAAAGGAGCAGAAGCCCAAAGCTGCAACGCAAAGAACTGATGTGCTGAGGGCCACGCTGCTTATTTCCACAGCAGCGCAGGCAGACTTCAGAAAAGGCAGGAATGAGACCTCCAAACGCAATTCTGACTGAGGCAACATCCTTGAGGCTCTGCTTTTTTAAGCTTTTAGAAAAGGGATCTTCGCAAACAACGGTTCTGCATGTCTCTGATTAATGACATGCAAAACCCTCTGATTGCTGCTGCAGTCAATGCCCCTTAAATTGTTAAATTAAGCACTGAATGATAACAATAATTTTTAACGTGCTACAGAAGATAGGAATTTGTTGTCTGCCTCAGGAAAATAACCCTGAAGAAATTAAGGTCATTATTAGTCTCAGCTTGTTCTGCAATCCAAATTACTTAGCCTAAGGGGACCTGTGATACGAAGATAGAATAAAAAATAGTGGCCATTCTTATAGCGTGATGAAAGTTTGTCTCAGTTTTATACTATAGTCTTTAGAGCATGTGTTAACTTCAGCCTCTGGTTCTCCCTGCTATCTGAATGACAAAGTAACAGTCTCTTTAAAAATACCTAGCTGCTTCATACCTAGAAAATTAATATACCCATTCAAAACACAGACATACTTTCTTTTTTATCATAAATACCTTCTGCACATTGATTTATATGGCTCACAGTTATCCCTGTAGAGTTATTCTTCACGTTAGAGGTCTCCAAAACAAAGGAGCATGCAAAACTCAAACCTCAGAAACTCTACTCCCGAGTAAAAAAAAGGTAGTGGGATTGTGGGGAAACCACACCAAACATGGATACTACTCCCATTCCCAAAGCTCCTGCTAATAATAAAGTATCTTCTTTACAATTTTGTGGAGGTGCAACGCTGTGTTTCCAGCTTTCAGCCTCTGGTTCCCTAGATGGAGTGGAGCAGAATGGGGAGACAAAACAATCCTCATGGGAAAGGGAGACGGCTCTCACTGATCCTTTTAGGCAACACGGAAAGCACACTGCCAGGGCTCCAGATAGAATGAGAGTTGGTCCTCCTCAACCAGATTTATGCAGACTGCATTAGCAAGAGAGAAGACTGAAAGCCAGGAAAAAGGGTAATAGATGAAAGGAACAAAACTTGCGGCTCTGCAAGCCTGATGCAGCGCAAACTCCTAGGGGAAAGTATGTAACATACCCAGGATGACATTTTTCACATCAATTAGAGATATAAAATACAAGGTCATTTCCAGAGCAACCCGTTAAGTAAACAGAATTTAGTGACCATTGCCACAGAGCTAATTTACAGCTCTAGCCCCAACGTCAGTATATACAAGGTAGTTCGAGAAAATGAAACAGCTGTAAGAGATATCATATTTAACAGGAGCATCCGCAGTCACTTCAGGGAGGTCGACCCCCGGGAATACAGCCCTGCTTTGCTCCTGGAAGACCTCCCACTGTGTAATAAGTCAGCTTAGGAAATTAGAATCATAGAATCACAGAATGGCCTAGCTGGAAGGGACCTTAGAGATCATTTAATCCAACCTCCCTGTCATGGGCAGGGACGCCTCTCAACTAGATCAGGGAACACATGGGGACCGAACAGGGATCGAACCCACGACCTTGGTGTTATCAGCACCACGCTCTAACCGACTGAGCTAACCAGCTTCCTTAAAAAAACAACCCCAAAACATAGCATCTTTTTGTTGAAAACACACAATATGATTTGCCTTACACAAAAAATCCACCCTTTGCCATCTTTAGAGCTGATGAAGCATTGCTATTGAACAAGTTAATGATAGGACATCAGTGTGATCGGTCAACCAGATCCTGAATTTCTGGAGAATGGATGTGCCGACAGGTGATTTATATCTGCTGGCATTCTGGCCTAGCAATGTTCCACCCCCCTGCTGAAAGGGCGGCTACACTACTTCACGACCAAAAAAAAAAAATCTGCATCCTATAAATAAAGCATAACAGAAATCACTGAGCTGATTTGCCTAGCCAGCCAAACTGCCAGTAATCAGCCAGGATACAAATAAATAGGTCAGTGGGTATTTCATACTTGACTGCTCTCTACAAGAAGCTGGGGAACCAAGACCAAAAATCTAAGATACAGCTACAGTCTCCCAAATGAAAGCATGCAGCCCTTTTTAAGATATTATGTGGATGCAGTTTAGGTAATGAATGCATGAAAAAGCACAGCGAAAGAAGAAAAAAGCCTACAGTAAAACACTGTGTTCTGCAAACATCTAAATAGAGAGAAATTGATGGGGAAGATTAAAACACCTGCCTTCCCATCACACACTTGGGTGCAGATCCTTGATTTCACTCCCACCTCAGGCTAAGTCATCCCAAATCAGAGTATCAGCATTGTTCAGCTTTAAACCCTCGCTTAATTTCATTCTTCAGAAGCATATTTCATATGGCAACTGCAGGCACTTTCAGAAACTGTTACGAGACACCTGCACATCTGCTGATGAACTACCGTGCTGCTTCTGTTGGTTAGAGAAGTATTCCTCCCACTCTGTGGAGGAATAAAGACAATTCCCACCTCATCGTTTGCTGCATTTTGAACGAAAGCACATGTCAAGGGAGATTTAGCTTCTGTGCCACCAAAAGAGAGAGCAAAGAAGATGACTACAGCACACCAAAAGTGAAGGGCAGCTGTAGCCAGAGAAATCCGAAGGGAAAAGGAAGCCCCAACGCTTACCCCTGGTCTTGGGGAGCTATTTAAGAAGGAGGCGCTTTGGCCCATCAGACTGTTCACATGCTCACCGCAGGACATGGGAAAACAATCAGCCGTTCCACATCACTGTGACAAACTGTAGAAATCCAGCCTGGGAGAAGCTTACAAAGGAGGACAGACATGACTCAAGCTGAAAGCAGCACAAAGGAAGCCATGTCTACACAGCAGCAGAGGTGGGAGGTCTCATCTGTCCATCAGCCATGTCCTGTGTCTTCATTTCACACGGGGCACAGAGGGTTGTTACTGGACAATGTTAAAAGGCAAATGTCTTCAGACACTTTTGGCAAACCGGGCACTATCTCACCCTCAGCAAGAAAAAGCACCCCTCGAAGACTCTTTAAATAACGATGCAGAGAACTGACAGTGGTAGGGAAACTTCTTGTCGAGACCCTGCATTACAAAGTGTGGCTGCTCTGCCTTAGAGACACCATGCTGCATAAACACTCATGTCCCAGCTGCTGATTCTTTGCCTCGGGGACAGACACTCACTGCAGTGAAAAGTCGGGGTTTTGATGCAAACGCACCGGCAAGGAAAAAAGGATGAGGGCCTGTGAAGAGCTGGTGTTAGGTAGGAAATGAGGGCATCTTGTGGCCAGCTATAAAATTGTACAAGATAAGCTTGATTTTCAGCACGAAATCCTAACTGGGAAAATTCAATGAAAACTGAAAGGGGGAAATGGCCTTCTGAAAATGTTTAATTTTAACTGCCTTTGGGGGTTTATACCACGTCTTACATGAGGTTGCTTTAATGAGTCCCCTCAGAGGTACTTGCAGTAAGATGTTTCAAAGCTTCTTTGTTGACACTATTCCACTTGCTACGAATACCACACTCCCAAAAGCCAGACTAGGGGTCCAGCTTTCCTTTTCTCATCACCTGAACAATGTTGTTTTCGACAGACTACTTTCAATCAATATCTTAAGCAAAACCAGAGCAGCTCCCAGAAGTGTTGAAAGGCAAGCTGTACCTCCCTGACCCTTTGCAGGCAGACATGAGTCAGCTTGGTCCTGAGCCCAAGCAAACTATCTTTCACCGTGGCTAATTTGCTCCAGCTCAGCATCACGCTAATGCACTCGCGCTGCTCCTGGGTTAGCTCCAGTTTGCACCCACACTCATCCCAGAAGACCCTACAGCGAGTGACTGCAGCAATTAGACAGACACGTCTCGGGAGAAGGCCGACTTGAACACCAGTGAAATGCATTAACAGCCCCGCTCCTGCTCCAGCTTTTTACTTCAAATGCCCAAAACCAAACCGTTCATAGCTGTCAAAACAATTATTTTGACATTTCTGAAACCTTTACTTTGAGGAGAAAGCAAAGTGTTTTGACATATTCAGACCCCATTTACTTTTGACTGAAAGTCAAAATTTACCTCAGCTCAGAATAGCTTTGAATATATTGCAAGTATTTCTTTTTGGCCATTCCACTAATTCTTCCTGTATTTTAAATTATCCCAAAAAACTACACCAATCAGGTCTAGTACCCTCTTCTGGATTTTGAGTACAAAGAGACATTTAGAAGCCAGCAAAATTTGACTAAGTAGGCAAGTAAGAGGAGGTATGGTGCAGGAGCACCAGGAGGACTGCTATCCCAGTGCAATTCCCAACAGTGTTATCTTACAGGGTTATAACTAGAAATGGCCGAGGAGGTGGTCCTGCTCTTCCAAAGCCATTTCTCTTATCCTAGCATGGTTACTTTTCCTCAGCTGGTTCAGGAAGCTAAACAATTCACATTTGCTAGGGATTAATTTTGACCCAGGTCAGTTCTCTGACGAGGGCAATGTGGTGGGCAGAAATGTCCCTTCCCATCGCAGTGTGCTGTGGGACCAGTTAGGTAGGTTTGGCTGTACCTTCAATCTCTACCTTTGGGTGTTTTGAAACGTTCTTGTGAGTTATTTATGTGTCTCATCAAATGTGCAAGGCTCCTGTGCTCCTGGCTAATCCCAGAGAGGGTGAATGCTTACCCCCTCTTCCTTCCCTTCCATACATATACCCTGTGGGCAAATCCAGAGGTAAAGGCACCTCCTCAGCATCCCAGAAGTGAGCAATTAGTTCTGCGACTCATTGTAGGCACAGCTAGATGATACGATGTGCATTTGGTGATGACACACATTTCACAGCCTAACCACATAACACAAATCATCTTCCATTGCTACTGCAGATTATACCTCGCAGCTTCCAGCACTCTCATGTGTTATTTGTCCCGCGCATTGGGATTGTAATTCCTCTCACTTCCACCACGGAATTTACATGCAGGGATCAATGGCATTACACCGGCATGTTGTAAGCGTGAATCCTCCTCCTGGTAATTTCTACACTGAACCAAATACCTTGGCTGCTCCCAGCAAATGCCAGTGCGCTGTCACTCAAGTCAGATGGGTTTTCCAAGCGACGTGGTGGTGGTTGCATTAGTTTCTGGCCTTCCTCTATGTCAGGATAGGTGCGCACAGTAAGACACAGTGAAGGCTGAACAAGGGCATCTTTCAGCAAAGTTGAGTCCAAATCCTCAGCAGCTTTCTTGTTAATCTCCACAATTTCATCACCAGCTTTCAGGCCTGCAACACAGAAAGGAACAGGTAAGACTTGCACAGTAATGCTTCTATTACCCACAGACATCAAGGAGCTGAGCCCAGTTTTTATGAAGTGCCAGACAATGTTATGTCTAGACATAAAGTAAACATTCATGACTGCACACAATACTGCAATTTGATGAACTTTTGTGAGATGTGTTGTCAGGCTGGCACTCCAGTATCATCCCTAAGAGTGCACTGCCCAGGAAGTCCCTCATGATGTACCAGCAACAAGATATCCCCATTTTCTTCATGTCACTGCAAGGGAACAGCTGCTGTACAGCAAGCCACCCTACGTAACATATTGCTGGTAAATAAATGTGTACTGAAGGAAGAGTCAAATTTCTGAGGTGCTGCACACAGGAGAGAGTAAGAATAAGAGTAGCTGGGCTGGCTTGATTCTTACTTCCGCACAAGTTAAGGCTTTTATTCAAAGTGGTCACCTACCCCTACACCTAGGAGAAGAGAAAAACATTTCCCTCTCAGCCTGTGTGTATAGTGTAGGACTTCAGATAGGCTCCTCTCTGGCCCCTTCTAAATCACATCCTAGCATATAGATCTTCAAAAGGCAAATTTTAGCGCTTGCTAAGTTAGTCATGGTGGTTTTTTTTTTTCAGTCTGATTTCAGGAGCTATTTATAGCATCAGCGCCCAAGGGAAAAGGGGATCTGCAGAGGAAACAGCTGACTCCTGCTCGCTTCCAGGGTGACATAGAGATGCTGACAGGCAGCGCGCAGCCCTCCGAGGTGCCGCAGGAAACCTGACCTTCCCCTCAGCCAGCTGTGCCTGCCCTCTCACTAACCACAGAGTGCTGGACTGGGGTTTAATCCCAAATAACCTTTTGGGTCAGGCAGGCAGCAGCATGCCAGGGCAGGCCAGTGCTGCTCCAGCCACTGCAGTTTTTTGTCTCCTCTTCAGGGTGACAGCTGGCAGACCCCCTCAGGCATTTCCCAGGGGCCGGCCCGCTGGGCACAGCTGGTGGGAACATGTGCTCTGCAATGGCCACCAAGGCACCAACAGGACCACCAGCCCCACTGTGGTGGCAACCCAGTCACTGTCCTGGAATTTACAAGGTTAAAAGAGCTGTTCTGTGGGGATGACCTGCCCTCATGCCATGCAGTCCTCTGGCTGGGCAATCATGCAAAGGAAAAAAAAAAAAAAAGGGAAAAAAGGAAAAAAGTCTTGTCACCCTTAAAGCCTGGATGAAAGGTCTGATTTGAAGAGCTGTGAGCAGAGCTCAAGTGCATCCTCCAAGAGACAGATTACCTACCCTCATGCAGGAAAGAAACATGGAAGGAAGGAGGCTAAAGAGCCTCAGTTTTCTTCCGGAAAATTGAGATCTTTCTAAATGCATGTAATTGTGTGCAGAAACTGTAGCATGGCATGCAGTTTTGGAGAGAATAAAATGAACTAGATGAAATAGCTATAAAGTAAATGGACTGTAAAATCATATTTGAAATGAGGACAAAACAAGGCAAGTCAAGCATTTCTCATTATTTCATTTATTCTACTTAGTGCAGCCATGTCATAATAGTAGCACATTAATATACCTGCAACAATAAACATCACATCTAGGGCTTCATTTACTCTTTGTAATGCTTGTTTTGAATCATCTGGGATAAAGCATCATGTCTATCTCAGTACAAGCAAGCACCTCAAATTCCAACAAGGTTCTAGCTAAAGCAGACCAAGAAAAAAACCAAAAAAGATAAAAATCATAAAAATTCTTAGGAGAAAATAAAATTTAAGTTTTCTAATTGGAGAAAAGATTGAAAATTAAAGTCTGTATCTCAGCTGGTTAGACTTACCCATAGGAAGTGCAGTCAAATACAAACATGCATGTAAATAATAGGAGGCAGAGAGAGTTTTTCCTCCCTGTTTTCTGCTAACTAGGTGTCCTGTCACAATATCCTGCTAAGCACTGTTCATACAGAAACGGCTTTTTGTAACAATTATGAAGAGCAACGTATCACTGAAAGCATGTTTTAGCATTTCAGCCCCACAGGAGGCAGTCTGTGTTCATGCATTCATTTAAACTGTTGTTCAAACCTTAACTAAAGGCAAAGTAAGGAAGCCCTGCTAACCGCCCCCCACCCTCATCATCAGATTCTCTTTGTTGCCCACAGAAAACCCATGGGGTTTTATTTCCCTGTGGCAGGCTAGCAGAGAGGCACTCCCCAGCTCCTATTCAGAGCTTTTAGCAGGATACTCATCCTGTCAGCCAGGGAATTGTATAGGGCTGAGGTAGGGTGAGGAGGGGCTGGAAAGAGAAGGATGAGCTCTTCAAGCTTATTAGGCACATGCAGCAACCTCGAGAACCACCTGTGTGGTTTTCTTAAGTTAGGGTTAGAGGCTACAGCTGAGTGAAACTCCAGGCTCCCTAGAGCCAGAGCTGTTCCCCCTTCCCTGCCCCCTGCTTCTTCCTTCCCAGTTTCTGTCTGCACAGTCCTGTCCCCTCACTGTGTCACTTCTGGCACCTGCTTCTCTGCAACACAAGCCAACACCATTTGCCAGCGGGCCAGAAAACCAGCCACGCATTATCTGCTACAGCAGTTTTCTGTCGAGATGGTGAGCTGAATCGGCTCAGCAGAGTGCCAGAGTCAGCACAAGGCAAAGAGCTGGAGCAGTTTGGGGGAGACTAGCCTCCACTGCTTTCAGCAACAGCTAGCTGCTGAATCAGCTGTGCAAGACCATATAGTCACTCTCTGAGAAATCTCTGAAGGTGTTTTTGAGGACTCTGCATACACTGATGGGTTATGGAGAGATAAGCGTCTTCTCACTTTTCATGCTCCCCATGTTATACTTTAAAACCTGCCTACGTTTCAGCTGCCCAGCTCCTTGGCCAGCCCATCCCATGACTGCAGGAGGGCAATGAACGGGACAGTAAAGGCACAGCAGTGTGAGGGTTGACCTCGGCGTGGGTAAGCTGCAGTTAAACCACATCCTGCTCTGCCCTGGGATGAGCCCAGCAGCCTAGTTATCTCTGCTGGTTTCTGGTCCAAGTCATGCTTCCTGCAAAGGCTGGAAGCAAAACTAGAGGCAGTAATACCAGCCACAGAGAGCACTATGATGGCTTCTAGTGTACCTGTTCATCTTGCAGTGACTGACCTGAGAGGGCCCCTGCTCCTCTTTCCAGCTGCAAGGGTCATACTGACCCTGCTCCATCTATAACAACCCAAAATTAAAAGATGTTGACTATATAGCAAAGCTGATTACAAGAGCAGAACAGCCATGCATTCGGTACATCATGCTCTTCCCAAAAGACCATGATCTCTTCTGGACTGGGACACTGATTTGGTGTGTTTGTAAAGCTCCCATGCCAAAAAGCTCATGGTCTATATCAGGACTAAACAAACAATAAAATAAGCACTTTAAAAAGTCTTTTACCTTTCTTGAAAGCTAAGCCTGTCTCTTTGACGCAATTCACATACAGCCGACGAATCCCTTCTTCTTCCACAGAGGACAGAGAGAAACCTAGGGAGAAACCCAGTGAGACAGTTAGAAAAAGCCAACCACTTCCAGCATGTCCTAACAACTACACACGCGAGAGGTAAGGTTATGCTGTCCCTGCAGTAAGCTGTCAGGAATTCCTCCCTTCTCCTTTCTCATAAACCTTTACAAACATGAAGGGAAACAAAAACTGAAAGTGGCTTTAACAAAAACATGAACTGAATTTTTGAGTTTATATATATAAATCATCTTACAGCTTTATTTGAGGATACCACAGCTGCAAAACGTTGGAACAGACTTCCAACTCTCTTGGCACAAAAGGTCATTTCAAGACGTTTTGCAGTTTGCAGACAAAAGCTGCACAGAGATGTGGTTTTGTGACCCAAACTGACAAAAGCCAGGAAACGGAGAGCTATGGCTGACATGACATCCTGAACTCAGACAGCGTCTGCTAAAGCAGAATGCCAGCTTTTTCTCATTTTTAAATCCCTGGACTGGGTAAGTTTATAAAAAAGCCTCTTACTCTTCTCCCCCCCTCTATTCTCAGCTGCTCCTAGCACAACCTGTTATTTGCTAAGTCTTAGTTCAGTGCACATTTTATAGCTACGCTAGAGACCCATAGACCAGCCTTATAATGGAAGTACTGACACAGCCTTAATTTAAACACTGCAAATGGTACCGCTACATTTGGTTTTGGTTGATTTGCCTGCCATTTGTGCTTGACACTGTGTAAGATAACAATGTGTAAAGGAAATACAGTGTGGTTAGCTAAATAGGGTTTATTTATTTACTGTTGAGAGTTATCTAAAGCAGAACATTTGCCTTTCTGAAACTTCATTACTCCCTAAATGGGTGTAGGCAACCATTTGCTCTCTTTTTCCGACTAGAAAAACATTTACAAATCTCTGGGGGGAGACGCTTGTTTGACATGGAATCAGCCACCAGCCAAGAAGAAGCAGATGTGCTAGGAGCCTATTCCAACTTTAGGACTCCCTTCAAGTTGGTGCTTATGGATGAGAAGTTATTTTTCATCAACCATGTAAAAACACGAAAGGAGGGGGAAGAATGTGGCAGCCTAGAAGTGAGGAGCATATGGCCCTTCGTGACTTACTGAGCTACTTGGAATCTGTATGTGAGCTCCTCAGTATGAATAAAATGAAATTTGTGAAGCTCACTCAACACATCAACTTTGGCAGAGAAAAAAACCTCTTGAATAAACAAAAGAGCAGCTGCAGAAAAATAGTAGCTATTGCTTGTCATCACTGCAAAGCCTACCTGGAAAACCCTTAACCAGAAGCACAGTGGAGCATGTCCAAGACTACAGCCTGAGTCAGAACAACTTATCAGTTTGCAATTGAAATGCTGTTTTGCAGCCGGCTACCATACAGTTAAAACAAGGCTGAGTTGCAGCTCAAGTTCTCGCTGTGGCTACCTGTGAAGAGATTACCACATCTAAGCAGTCCCCAGCTCCCATTCTGCTTCACAAGAAGACCTCTGCCTCCTCCAGTCTGTCAGGGCTAAGGGCAGGTGTAGTTGCTTTTTAACTCGGCTTTCATTTAAAAAAAAAAAAATCCAGAGAGGAATGGGTGTAAGGAGTTACATGTGTTGTCCTCACCTTTATGAGATAAGAGATGGGCAACAGGCAACAGCCTTGAAATTGGCATCCCAGATATAGACTTAACCCCGCCACAGACAGGGTATGGGATCAAACCCCAAGTATGGATAAACTGTTTTATTTCCACAGTTGTGATGAGGCTGGATCCAGTAAACAATTTGAAGCAGCATTCTGGTCCCCCTGCAGCGCTGGTGCCAGTGCTTTCACTGCCATCCAGCAAAGAAGAGCAAGGAACTCATCCAGATGTGAAACACCTCAGTCAAGTGTGTGCGTACAGATCTATGTACATACATGTATGTACACATTTGTATATAATCATATACGCATAAACATGTATGTGCAGTTTGCATATGCACTTGTGTAGTACGAATGTACAGTTTCCATCTGGCTGAATTCTGCAGGTGCTCCGCACAGACACGTGTACTAGCATTGCATGAGAGGAAGGGCAGGAGTGGGTGGAAGTGACAGCGATTGCATAAGCTGGCATCACTGCCAAAAAGATTATTATCAAACTGTGCATGGACTCTGAAACACAGGTGTGAAGAGATGGGTGGTGACCCAGACAGAGCCTTTTCTTCACTGCAAAGTTCTGATGACAGGAGAACAAAAGTCTACATCTGTGAGTGCACATGGCCTCACTGAACCTGCACAATACTTGAACAAACCTCCAGAAGATTAACTCGGCCCCCTGAGATAGACAGCTCCTAACAAAAATGCCAGTATGTTCCCGTCACATACAGGACCTGGAAGCAATAGGTTCTTACTGCTGATGTGCCCTGATTCCTGCCCACACAACCTATTCAAAGAGTCTGGTGTCAGTGAAAGAGTCAAGAAGGTATGTGCCCGGGAATCTGCAATAGCATCACATTGACACATCTAATGCTGGCAAGGCCCAACACACTGACCAGACACCCCAGGAGTGCTTCTTACTGTGGCCCCACTGGTAGGAGTAGAAACACTGTGAAATATTCCCAGCTGAGCTTTCCCTGAAATGCTCTGCTCCATCCTCTTTACATGACTTGAACTCACGGTGTGCTCAGACATGATGGCAAAGATGCTCCAAAGGCCTGCTCCTGCCTGAAGGGGCAGCTCTGTCCCCTCCCCAGGATTTCCTAGCTTGCCCAAAACAGCTTGCAAAGCCAGCAGACAGCTCTTCACTTCTATTATCTTTCTGCCAGGCTAGTGAGCTGAACTGGCCTGCCTTAATTGCACCCTTAGTGAAAGCATTTCACCTCCCTATCTTTGATACCATGTCTGTTAAATGAAGTTAGCACTAAGTCTACATTGTCAGGATTAATGAATAGCTGCTTGGGATGTATCTTGAAAATTCAAGGTGATCTACAAGTATTATTATTGCTACAGCTGAAACACTAGCAACAGCAACAAGTAATGTCAGTCCTGATTTTCATAATCTCATCCGTGTTCAAAATGAAGACTCTTCTAGTTCTTCTGGAGGAATCAAGGAAATTTTGATGTATGTTTTTTAAAAAAAGTATGAGAAGGCTTTAACAATGCTACACAGAAAAAACAAGTAATCATCGGAATGAAAAGTCCCTTAGCACCCTAGCCATTCAGTTTTGGTACTGTCTCCTGTCGCTGTCCCCAGAGCACTTGTCAAAGTGCCTGTGAGGGGCTGAGCCTCCAGCACTGCCCAGCTGACTGAGAATCAATCTCAAAGTCAGCCCTGCTCAGACACAGACTTACGCAGGTGCTTAGATGCTTGGAGCCCATGCAGCCGCATTATTGATTTAGGTTCTTTTCACAACAAAACCAGCAGCAAGAACCTTTAAGCAACCCTGTTAAAAAGAATCTATGCCAAAACTTTAAAGCTCGGATCTTCATATTGCCATAGCTTGTGAACATGCTGTGGCTTTGTCTCTGGATTGTAAAATGCTTTCTCTCTGGATTGGCAATGCTAATTCTGTAAAGACACTAAAAGAACTAAATGTACCTAATGTAAAGGATGGGAAAGGATCCATCAGGACCAAGACAGGACCAAGCCTTCACCTCTGCTCCCCCTGCACACACATATTTCAGCTCACACTTGTCACTGGACGAACACAGTACTGTTTCTGTGAGACATATACAGACCACAGAAATTGTGCTGCCATTTAGAGTCAAAGTAAGTTTTGTCATTTTCTTTCAATGAAAGAAAAGTCAGGGTTTTTTGGGGTGTGTGTTCATCTCTCACTCCCTGCAGGGTCGGAGCCACTGAATAGACACATCCCATGTCTTACACAGCCGATCTCATTTCACAGGACATGACAGTGCATTTCACAGCCTTTCCCATCTATCACTTAAAAAGAGAGAAGAAACAGGAAATGCCATGATATCCCTCATTCTTGCAGTGCTCTCAGGCACAGTATAATTATCAAACCTAGGGCAATCACTGTGCTGGTTAATATTTCTTTTTTAGGCCTTCAATATTCAAACCACAGTCAGTACTACTGCTTTGTAGCAGAACTCAATATTCAGATGGCCTGCAGCTGTATAATGAGCAGTTTGGGGATTCAGAATTATTCTAGACATTAAAACAGAATATTTAGATAAACAGTAAAAATATGTAGATTGGCTTCCTGCAGGGTAGGTTGCACAAATAACCTTAAAATACACCACAGAACTGTAATTGCCAGACCAAAAGGCAAACTTGCCAAGCTGGAGATCTGTAACTTGAAATACTTGAAAGGTAAGAAATATGACCACCCTCACATAAAGATTATGGATTTTGCTGAAATTACACGGGGAGGACTTCACCTGGTTTATGTTTTATGCACAGTTCTATACGGCATGTCAGATTCTGGCTCCAGGAGTCCACGGGGCATCCTTGAGGACTGGGTGTGCACCAGGGCCAGGCTCCCCCAGCCCCAGGAATGTCTCAGGGACCAGCTTGTGTGCCCCTGGCAGGTGGGGACAGGAGCCAAGCAGCCTCTCCTGGGACAGCTACCTCCGGATGCTTCCCACCCACCGGAATGCTCCCTGCTGCATCCCTGCCATCATGTCTGGTGGAAGGCGTGAGGAGAGGGAAAGCCTTCTGCCCTGCTAGCAGCAGCAAGCCACCGCGGCAGCCCTCTCACAAGCTCCGCTGCAGCGTCCCCAGAAACACCAGGCATTCAATGTAAGATGTGACAACTGGCAAAGGATGATGTTTTCCGCCCACACTCAGTCACACAACCTCTGTAGGTGGTGTTTTGAGAAACTACAAGAACAAGAAAACCTTTGTCCTTTCTGCCACCGTAGCTCTCATCCAAGAGCTGCACATCCTACAGCTCAAGCACCAGGAAAAACAGCGTTCAGTGCACTACAAATAAAACTGTCTTGCTTCAGGGCAGGGGAGCGAGCTTACTGTGGATGGCACTGGAATCAGATGTGCTTTCCTCATTGTGCTCAACAGGCATTTCAGATATATCAAGGAATAGCAAGCAAGAACTTGCTGGCTAGAATTGCCTTGGTAGAAAAATAAAAAAAAATCAAGGAGAAACTCACCATAAATGTCAGAGGATGCATCAGACTTCTCTATTTGAATGTGCTGTGTAACTTTCTGACAGATTTCTATTTCTTTGTACAGCTGAATAGAAAAAAAAACAACAGAAAAATATGTTACCATGGGAGGACACATCAGTTGGAATAATTGTGAGCAGATATATTGTTTTTAATTACAAGCAGAAGAAATGGACTGTGGTCTTTATGTATCAGTTTTTCACCACATGTGTGAGATGTATTAGTAGTGTCACTAAACATTACTATTAGAACACAGTAAAAGAGGAGGAAGCAGTATTTTACTATCACCATCATAAAAGGAAGGATACATCTATTTCACTAGATCAATACTATTTTAAGTGCACAAGAAACAGAGCTTCTATCCCCCTTTCCATATTTTATGAGTAGCCATCAATTAACATTTTTATACTATTTTGATTAAGATGTTGCAAGATGTTGCAAATTATTTGATAGTATAATCACAAGGAGGGATTTTGTTTCTCAAATAGATTCCTTAATTGTTAGAAGACTGTCAGATTTGATACGCAGACCCTTCTTAGAGTGAAATTTCACCTTCAACTTGTTTATGTTTATTTGCACAGAGAAAAGGCTGCAAGTCTTTGAAATGGTCATTAACATCCTTCCTGGGAGACCAGCACAAATTCACACCTAGGTAATAAGCCAGAACCCTACGCAAGCAGGAGGCAAGCGACGCCTCAGCAGAGCTACCCTCCCTCCACCACAGCTCGGATATTTCATGCATTTAAATCACTTATGTTCTCCCATCTTGTGTGGCTCGTTATTTCACCCTAGTCTTGCCCTGAGCTCTGAAGAAAAGAGCCTGTATTGGGGCCTGTCACCCCACCTGAGGCAGGGAAATCCCACTTTTCCAGACAAAGTCAGATATTTAGAGGGTCTGAGCTGACATCTTTGGAAGACAGCCCTGACTCGTTGCTTCCAAGACAGCCTTGACACACTGGAAGCCTCTGGCTCAGCCCAGGTTTGAAGCTGGCTTTCCCACTGAACACCGGCTGGCACTTGAGTAACAAACCACATTTTCGTCTTTGGAAAAAGTCACACCCACAGGTGACCGAGAGCCCACAAGTAAATAGTAATTTCTCTTACATGCTGGTATGAGTGTGTAAAAAAGCAATTCACAGTAATTAACGTTTTGAAACTAAGTGACATCAGTGTTTGGACTGTAGTATTTAAACCACTTCCTTAAAAAAAAAAGGAGCAAATCATTAGTAAAGGATTTCCTTAATAAAAATACGATTTTATCTCCTGCTTCTATCAGCACTTACACATCTGTGTAACTGCAAATATTAAGTATTACAGAACTGTTATATACCCATTTAAATGGTTGTATATAGTAAAATAGAATTTAAAATGAAATGATGCCATGCTAGCAATATTTTTACATGAAGTTTTCAAATATAGAAACGTATTGCTCAGAATCTGAAAAAGAGTCAAATGACATTTATGAAAAGCTAGATTTCAGCAATGGTTTTAAAAAGAGGAGAAAGGACAAAAAAGAGTGAAAATAGCAGCATTTTCAGAACAAAACTCGTGTCCAACCCCTGCAGTCATGTAACCTGAGTGTGCAGGACCCGAATCCAGAAGGATGCCTGACAACCTCTCGCAGGGATACAGGAGCCACTCGCCTGCACCCCAAAGTGCTGTTTTCAGGCAAGAACATCTGTTCAACAGGCAGCAAATAATTGGGATGCTCAGACTGCAGCTGAGCTGCCCAAACCAAAGAGTAGAGCTGAGAGCAGCCCCGAGGTGCTGCCCGCATTTCTGTGCCCTGCCGTCCCAACATCGAGGGCAGGCAGCACGTTTGGGCCATGGTGGCTCACACCATGAAGCTGCCAGCCTCATGGGCAACACAGCCTCATGGGGGAAGGCCCCTCTGGACCTGGCATGGGTCCAGGGCTCTGCATGGCGAGGTTTAAAAGCGATACTGGGAGCATCCTGAGGGGGTTGTCAGGCACTGGGGAGTGCCCGGGGACAGGATTTCTTCCTGACAGCAGGAACATTGCCCCTTTGAGCCACTCCAGTCCCTCATAGTGTTTCTCACAGCAGCTTTGTGATATGATGATGATGATTATTATTTTGTTATTGGGGGGTTTGGCTGTTTTGTGGGGTTTTTTTTCTCAAGGTTTTCTCTTCCTTGCCCTTTTTACCTCTACCACTTCTAGTCTTGTCCCAGCACCCTTCCCCAGGGTTGCCTTTTCAAACAGCCCCAATGCCTCCACCCCAGCCTCATCCTTCCCGCAAGACTTTGGGAAGGCTCTCAATCACAGAATCACAGAATTGTTGAGGCTGGAAAAGACCTCTGAGATCATCAAGTCCAGCCCATGACCCAACACCATCACATCGGCCAGACCAGGGCACTAAGTGCCACATCCAGCCTCTCCTTAAACACCTCCAGGGACGGTGACTCCACCACTTCCCTGGGCAGTGCATCCCAGTGCCTGAGCACCCTCTCCGTGAGGAAGGGCTTCCTGAGATCCAACCTAAACCTCCCCTGATGCAGTTTCAGGCCGTGTCGTCTCGTCCTGTCACTGGTTGCCTGGAAAAAGAGCCCGACCCCCACCTGACTACACCCTCCCTTCAGGCAGTTGCAGAGAGTGAGAAGGTCCCCCCTGAGTCTCACCTTCTCCAGGCTCAACAACTCCAGCTCCCTCAGCCTCTCCTCAGCCTCTCTGGTCTCCTGCTTCCTACCCAAAGTAAAAAGTCTCACATGTCAAGCTTTGGCCAAAACAGTCCAACACTTAGTTTATAAGAAAAGGTGCTTGAAGTATAACTGGTACAGCACCTAGCATTAAAATACTATCCCCTGTGCCTTAATAACGTTTTAAACATAATAAACAGAGCTCATGAATTTTTGAAAGACTGTGTCAGTACACAAAATGTCATCATTAATATTTTGGAGAGGAACAGAATATGGATATTTAATTTCCATTTCTTATTTAAATATATCTGATATATTCCTCAAGAAAAATGAGTATTATCCCAAGAATACTTTTCTGCAGTAATGTATGTCTGTAAAAGCAGTTTAGTAGATGAAAGATAGCTCTAGCAAGGTGACATCAACATTAGATAATATTATAAACAGCTACTCAGGAGACTACAAAAATAGAGGCATTAATCATATTGCAGGAAAATCATTTAATTAAATATTTAAATAAAGTAACTCAAATTTTCTCATGAAAGAAGTACAGACATACAAGCACACAGATGTGTGTTGTTTTAATGTTACTACATTAGACATAACCCTGCAGCACCTATCTATATTATAATATTTCGACATCTGTATAGTCCCACTGATCGCAGAGTTTTAGTTTATTTTCGTCTTTTTCAGAATAAACGATAGCTGACACCTATGTCAATCCTCCATCCTATCAACATAAGACAAATCACCAAAGTCCTTCCAGGCAATGAAAGCTAAAATTTGTCTCCTCTGTGTTTTAATTTTTCCCAACTATATTTCACTTCCCAGTCTTAGGACTCCATTAGCACCTTCTCACTCTTTTTTCTGTTGACAGCGTTAATGGCAAATCCCAGAACTTCTTTACTAAATGAACAAAAGCATCCACAACTGGCAAAGTTTTACTTTCTATAAACAGAACAGCCACCAGTGAAAAGGACTTTAAAAAGCTTAATGGTGTGCATGTGTAAAATCATAGTTAAAGCATGACACTGATTCTGTTTGGTCTTTTTTTTTAATCTCTCATTTCAAAATTCCTTTGAAGTCTGCTTTTGAGATGAATGATATGAAAACATCCAGCTGAAGCAATTAAGAAAGTACATTCTCACCCATAACACCAGACCTTTTTAACCTCAACATTTACCTTCCTATTTAGGGGAAAAAAACCAACAACCAATAAACAAACGACAAATGACAAACCAAAGGAGACAACTACTTTGCTTTTCCTCCTCTTTAAAAACAGGCAAAGTGATCCCAGTAAGAAATAATCAGGCTTCAACACTGTCTTTAAAACCACCAAGGGCAATATGAACAACAGTAAAAGACAACCTTGAGAGAAGTTAAGCTTAAACATATGTTACAGTGACTTTCACACATTACCTGTGGCTGTTCCTCCTCTCTCTCTTCCACACAGACACATGCGTGCACAGTCATAAGCCTAACACCAACTCTCTCCTCAAGACTGTTTGGAGAGATTACTTTACTGTAGGCCAATTTGCTATGGTCTGCAAAGCGCCATAATTGCAAGTCAAAAAGCATAACTCTGCATATTACAAACGCCAGATAAACACTAATTAATAGTGTCCTACTAAGTGTCATTTAATTTTGCTCAGTAGGTAGCATTACCAGTTCATAGATATCCTCTTCAGGCTTTGGTACATAAAATTGGATCTGGTTTTCTATCAGGAATTTAAGACGCAGGTAGTGAGCAGCGTGATCCAGCTGGTGTGTCTGCAAGAAATGGAGAAGAGGCTTTAGAAGACAAAAGCAATGGCTCTATCATCTATACTTAGAGAACGGCCTGAAACTCCTAGCAAGAAAAATGCCCCAGCATCGTCTTTCACAGGAGGCCTATGATGTCCTAAGCTGAACAAGAACCTGAAACTCCTCCTCTTCCCTAGGAATAAGTGTTCAGTTAACCACTGACCAGCACGTCCAGGGCAGTGCTAGCACTGAAAGCAGCCTCTTTGGTTCTGCTTATCTGATATTTCTGCTTCCCCTACCAAGCCACTGCAGAAATACGCAAATGCTGTTAACAGCAGAAGACTCAGTGTGTACCTTTGTACACAAAGAGCATTTAAAATCACAAAGAGGAAAATAAATGTTCTGCTAACAGAGAAAAATGTAACAGGATTTTTTTTCTGTTCATCTTGGGTTTTTTAACATCTTCATAATTTAGCGAGTGAGTATGATGTGGTAAATTTCAAGTGAGGTTAACATAAAAGAAATCTCTATGATGTCCTCTAAATTCAAAATAGGTCAGGATACACTGGCTTTATAAGGCTAAAAGAAGCCAAGAGTTGCATACTGGATTACATCCCAATGGAAACAGGTCACATCATTTTAATGAATTAGTTATAATTAGCTGAGGATACGGCATTTGGTCTGGGAGATGTTAACGACCTTTTCTCAGCATGATTAATAAGCTTGATTTAAGCAGAGGTTAATGCAGTGTGTAATCAAAACACATTAGAATTATGATAAACACAAAGGATGTCATTCAGAAGTTACTTTCAAAGTTCATAAACTGTCGACTAAAGCTACTTAAAAAGCCCAAAGTGATTCACAAATACGAAAGGTAAATTCTCCTCACTGTCACTTTTGAAAACCCATCATTACATGCTTTTATACACCGTTTTTTTCATTTTATATGAGTAAATTACCCAAGTTTGCTAGGCTGTACTAAAAACAATGGCTCATCCAAAAATTCATGCAAAAACATCATTATTGCCTATTTTTTATGTTTTTCAAAGCCTCGCTTATCCAGTTCAAGCCGAGACGATGATACACTGGGACTCAGCTGACTGATCACACAGCACTGATGATGAGTAATGCACACCGAGTGACCTGTGGAAAAGATCACACACTGACCTAGCAAGCCCTTCAACACGTACTCAGAGAACAGTGAATGCTTTTGAAAATCTAGATTAGCCCATGAATAAAAAAGACCTGCCAGTAAGAAAAAAACTCGACGGATCTATTGCTGCGCTCTACATAGCACTGCATTCAAATACGTCCAATTCAAAGACCAAATTATCCTTATATGAAATGAAGTATCTGAAATGGAATAACCTCTGTAACATGGACAAATACCTAGTTAATTAAATAAAGAACTTGAAATCTATCAAGGGCCAAAATAAAAAGAGCTGAATGTAGGAGATCCTTGTCCTCTCCTGTTTTTTCTTTTTTTTGATAAGCTTTTTTTTCTTTTTTGCATGCTTTGCTTATTGTTTACTGACCATTTTCATTAGCTGTCTCTCTTACACACACATACAATCACCCTAGAAATTAAGGGAAGGAGAATTGGCTTTAATGGTTTAGAAAAGATACAGAAGAGTCCTATATTAGTTTCTGGTCAGATTAGTTTACTATGCCAACACACTAACTGAAGAGGGCCTTGCACAGCAATTAAACAAAAACATATAGAGGAGACATAACCCCACAGACTGCGTACCCCACATCTGGAGGGAGAAATCTGTGATAATTCGCTCTGAAAGCCTATGAATCACTTGAGTCATTTACGGAAAAGCCAGGAGGGGAAAAATTCAACATGTAAAAACCATACAAGGAGAAAAAGGAACCAAGGCAACCTGGCAGCCTCCTCCTGCCACCATAGTGTATCTTCCCATGGTCTCCTCTGCCGAAGCTCTCGCACACGTGCTGCGTGTCACGCAGCATCATGCCACGCCAGCCAGCCAGATCTATGCAAACAAGCTACACGCCCTCCATTAAAGTCCAGGGTTGGGAAAGAGCCTCTTGCCCACAGCCAGGTATTTGTGTTGCTTCCACCTCTGAACATCCTCCTCCTGCAGAGAAGACCCAGAGGGACGCTTTCCAGCCCACCCCAGGCTGTAGAGGGACATGAATTTATCCAGTCTGGAGCCTCCAGCCGCTGGGCACAGGCCAGGAGGTGCCTTAGCCGCACTGGTGGGGCAGCGAGCCCACGCTCAGCCACCCCGGGCTGCCCGCAGGGCCATTTTGGGCCCCCCCCACTCCCCCAGGGGCGAGCCGCCGCCGGCCCCTGGGGCAGGGGCGGGGTGAGCTCACGCCTGCCTGCAACCTGCTCTGCAGCCTGCACTCCGATAACATCTTAAAAGAGCAACTTTCCCTGCAGGCAGCAGCTTGATCTGCCATCCTGCGGTCAATGACAGGGCTTCTGCCTGCTTTGATATGGGAGCCGCATCAGGCGTGGAGGTGACTGCCAACGCTTCCATTTTCACACCTCTCTCTGCAGGGAGATTTGCTTACCGGAAAATCCTGTGTGCTGGCCAGCTGAGACAGCAGGAGGGAGCCAAACGTGAGATGACCAATGCTGCACCGGACCCCTGAGCTACGCCAGAGAACAGCATCGTCTAAAGAGGTCGCTGGGTAAAACTCACGTACACTTCGAGCTACTCATTTCTTCCAAGAAACACCTTCAGCCCAGGTGGATGCCATTCATCAGCTACAAACTACAATCCCATGCAAGTCAGGCAATGAAAGTCATCACCATTAAAGCTGTGATGGTGCATCACACCATTTAGTTAATTAACATTTGTATAGCTGCAGCAAGGCTCTGTCTACCTCGAAATGTTACATTCGTTTAACTGTTTCAAACAGGGGCATGATTTTCTACTGAAGTGAAAGGAAAAGGTTCTCTTAAAGTGGACACAGCCAGCCTGCCCCAAAAAAAAGCCATTAAACCATGGTTTTTGTTGCTGGGCAAGCTGCATCCATATGTGGGAAGGTGGGAGCGGAAACAGGGCAGATTTAATGATATTAATATTCTTACGAGACCACCCAAAACACCTTTCAGCAGCCCACATAAGGTTCTTGGTTTATTTATTACTCTCCTAATAACTCTGGCTATGTCTGGACTAAATTAAGCAGCTAACCCAATTTAAAGCACAACCCGACAGCTTAACCGACGTGCTCTTGAAGAAGAATTTCCAGCCTGGGGTGCGATTCGATTCAACAGGCTCCACGTGGTGCAGTGGGTCGGCACACAACCCGAACTATTCATCCATTTCGGCCCCTTTCTAGTTAAAGTGAGGCACAGGCATGTTCTTTCAGCCTGGTGGGGGAGACCTTCATTAGCACTGAAATGACAGCATCACGGAAACACGCCAGTCATCCCACTGTATTACTCCGGCTTCACTCTTGTGTGGCCCAAGCTTAGTCAGTAGGAAAACACCAGCTCAAAATCAAAGCAAGCCCGCAGAACATCAGGCTTAAGTAACTTCTCAGAGCCTTTGAGCACAGACTCAAAGACCTAAGGGGAATCTGCTTCTTGACTCTCATGCAAGATTGCTTGAAAAATGCAAATCATGAGAAAACAGATCTTTTTTCACTTCTCACTTTTTATCCAGATAAGTCACAAGGCTACATACCAGGTAGTCTTCTATGCTTGATTTTTAGCATTATTCCCTCCATACTGGCTCTGCCTAAATCCATACACAGTGTGTGTTTCTACCCAATTTTAAGACATACCATTATGCAAATATTAGTAATATGTATACACGTGTTTACACTGATCAGTATTATCCATAGGAAACAATTTATTGCATTTACACTGACTTTTCCTTCCTTCAAAGCGATGTTATTAGCTAAATCTTCGTAGAAGTCTTCAAGAAACCACTTTAAAACATGCCTTAAATTCTCCTCCCACCAATTTTGAAGCATAAAAGTGTCACAAAGCAGCCTCCAAAACCTAACTCGCTATATAATAACAAGCAGCAATGTTAGTATAAGAACACATTTTCTACAACGACTTGAGTGCACTTAATGTTCTCCAACACAATAATCAAGCCCAGTTTAATAGCACAGATAGATTTAACCACATCTACAAACATGAAGAGGTTTATATGAAATGTAGATCTCGAAATGTTTACTATACCAGAACTTGACTGGCTCTCAGATGGCAGATGGCAAACTGATGTGAAATGATGTGGATCAGATATTAAAGGGGGAAAAATGAGCTGAATGCAAGAGACAGAAGAAAGAGATTGATTATTAAATGCTACAGAAATGCAAGCATCCATCAGTGTTCTCCAGACTGAAAACTCTTACAGAAAGGAAAGAAACAGATAATAGCTCTTCAAAAAAACAAACACTCACCCACCTCCCCTTCTTACACACCACCACCCACACCAACCAAACACACAGTGAGAGTCCAGATCCTCAGCAGACACCTGCTGACCCCAGTGGAGCTACCCCAATTTACTCTAGCTAAGAATGTGGCCCAATGAGTTAATCACTCTTACCCAAAGGAAAACATAAATCCTAAAAATAAATCATTACTAATGATGTGTCATCCAGCTTCCCTATTATGTCTCTCTCCAAAAATGTCATCTTTTCCTGAATACAATGAAGAGCTTTCACAAGCTGCAGCACTCTTTAATTGTGCACCTGGCGGTAAGACGAGCACACTGTATAATTATTGCAAACAAATGCCTTTCTCTCACCTTCCCTCTCTTTGGAATCACATGCAACATGTTCTAAAAGTCCCCAAAGTTAAGCTCTTGGTAATAATAAATGTTTTCTTTTCTTTTGCTGTTGTTGTTGTACAAAAGAGGACTCACTTTTCCGAACAGCACGTGACACGAGTTGGGTCTAGTTTGCAATCAGTCAGTTAGCAGAAAACATACATTATGTTGCTGCCAGAACTGAAAGCTTGTATTTAATTTGTCAAAGCTTTCAACTTCTCTGCTGAGATGTAACTCTTTCTCACGGCCAAATGTCTCTAATACCTCATCTTGAAAAGAAATCCAGGTGGTTTTTCTCCCACTCCCCCCAAAATGCACATAAAAGCTTTCCTCTCTCTTCCCTCCCGCCACCTACACAAGGTGAGTCTGACTCCGCAGTGTCGACAGCAAACACAGGCACTTTCTCCTACTCCTGGTCCTGCTGTTTTCCCTGTGCCTTCCTCCCCCACGCCAGCCAGCGAGGGAAGGAAATATCAGGGGGAAGGAAGGAGGAACGGCACCTGGAAACAGGACAACCTGGCACCTGGGAAAGGGTGAGATCACCCCACTTGCCTGGGGGAGAAGGGAATGAGCCAACAAGGTCTTGGCAGAGGTGGGGGAACCAGGGTGGTCAGGGGAGAACGAGGCAACTGCGTTACATTGGGAGGAGGTGTCCAGTGACAGGAAGAGGGCTGGGGGCCAGGTTGTTTGGGGGCAGATGGGGAGAAGAGAAAGGTCCTGCACGCAGCTTGGTCTCCAGCAGAGGAGTGGGTGGGTGGGCACGTGAGAGGTGGCAGCAGAGGCAGAGTCAGGGTATGAAGGCACTTCAGAGGCTCATGTGCAGTGGCCAGCGTGGAAAAGGCAAAAACTGGTCTGTCTTCTTCCCCCTACACCTATGCCAAGTTTAGCTCCAGCTGCAGGGATTTTTCTTGTGTGATGCTAGCATGAAAGTTTCAGAACAATTCATGTTTTTCATCTGCCATACGACTGATCTCCCAACACAGTGTGGTCTGAGCACTGACCAGCATATGAGAAAGTCACTGTGAGATTCGATTGAAAGGGCTCAAGGTTGTAGCACTTCACCCTGCCCCAGGGCTTGCTCGCAGCCTTTACCTTGCAAATCATTTCCAGTACATCTCGGGTGGTGTCCCCAGGACGGATGACTGTCAGAGCAGGCTGGTTGTTCGGCAGGCAGAACCAAGACGGCGTAAAATACTCGTGAACCCAAATATCACAGTCGGGATTGTGCTGATGGACACTGCTCAGTGCCACTTCTTTTTCCCTCTAAATAAGACAAAATCCACTATGAATCTACTAGCCAAATAGCATCTCCCTCTTCATTAGTAGCAAGTGTAAGGAACACTATACACTGAATGAGAAAGCCCTCTTACAGTGAAGACATTTTACTCATAAGCTTCGACTGAAAGCTTGTCTAGACTGGAAACTTCGTAGTTTTACCTGAGCAGCACAGCGTGGCTTGCTGTGCCACCCACACAGCTACACTGGTGCAATGTGTTTTTCCTGGGATTTCACCCTATGGCTATTGGGAATGCTAGGAATGCAACAAAAAGTAACATTGATAACAAGAGATTTAAGATTAAAACTTAAATGCACTGTGTTTCTGGATAAATCAACTCAAGGCCAACAAAACTGTTGCAGATGCTATAGTTCCTGTACCTAGAAATGTCAAAATAGCAAATCTTAGCATTTATTTTGAATTTACTGTCTCTTATACCTCCGAGTTGCACTCTAAGCTATAAATCCCCAGGAACTGGTAGAGCTGCAGAATCCCTATTTGCTGCATGTGGGCTCACACAGCTAAACCCATATTCCCCACATGAAGAAAGTGCCTCTTCGCACCATCTTAATGCTGGTTTATAGCTGACTTTCTCTGAGGAAAGAGAAAGAAGTTTTAATTGTGGCTACAAACACAGAAGCACATGAGAACAAACCAGAGAAAGCCCTGAGCTTCAGTCATGCCAACTTTACGTTGTGAAAACCCCACATGGCTGCCAAAAGGAGCCATTTTCCAGAACCAAGGGGCTCCAGGTCCTTCTGTGAACAGGCATTCCCTGGTGGGTGGTGCTAATGCCCCCTCGGGTCTGGAACCTTCAGCTGTGCTTAGGATGCCACAGGCAGCGAGCCCTTTGGGCCGTGGGCAGCCAGCTCAAACCCTTCCAGAGCAGCTACAAGCCATACAGGTCATGGAGAGTCCTCTCCCAGGGAGCTCTGTATCCCCTCTTGCATTCCAGAGTCTACGCTGCATTTAGGCAGGAAGGAAGCAACTGGAGAGTTGGTGCTTTACCTTGCCATCGGGGACTGTATCGTCAAAGATTCCTTCGAGAGATTTCTTTACGGAATCGACTCCTTCACCAAATACCTGAGGAACAACAGAGCGACTCTGCTTTAAAACATGAACGCACCGCTGCACCGCCTGCAGCACAAGCCAAGGGGAGAACAGTGTATCTGACATCTAGCATATGGAAATCAAACTGAACAATAAAACCATTCCTATCGAAAGACAGAAAAATATCAGCTTGTTAAAAGGGAAGAAGGGGTGAAGAAAAAGATGGTGGTGGGGCACCGTCCTGAAAGATTAGAGGCCAGTTCTGTTTAGTAGTCTGCCACTGACTTACTTGGTGGAGCTGGACAAGTTTTATTTCCTTTTGTGCTCAGTTTCTCCAACTATAAAGTGGGGGAAACAGACGCTTCTCCAGCTCTGCTAAGGTTAAGGAATCAGAAGAAGGGCTCTGCTTCTGGCTGGCTTTGTAATAAACCAGCTTCGAAAAAGTATTTACAAAAACCATGCAAGAACTACAAGTCAGTGTAACCCTTCTCTAATGAAATAAAAGAACCCAGCATGACCCAGAGAGCCAAAATCCACAGAACTCCATGCAGGAGGAATGGCAGAATGGGACACCAAATCAACACAGGACTATATCAGAAGGGTAAACAGGGTTGTTACCGCAGCAGAAGCTTATAATTAAAACTGAAAAGATTAGTTTTATAGCTCCACATCAGCACAGCTTTATGATCAAGTTGCTGGGTTTGGCTGTTAACTAGTTTGTACCAAAAATGAAGCAGGGACCATGTAGGACAGGAGAAGGTCACTGCCCATCAGGGGTTTCCAGCTCAGGGCTTCAACTTGGCAGTACTTTGCATGCTACTATACATGAGCAGGGGAAGTATGTTGAGGCATTACATTTAGATATTCTGCTATTTTCTCAAAACTTTATTTTTTCTTTGACTCCCTCCAGTATGACTTTTTTTTAACCTGGAACAAAATTCCTTTTCATGCCTGTGCCTATTGAGGAGTCAGGGTGGAGGAGGCAGGGGGAGTGGGAGGAAACATGAAGAACGCATTTATCTCCACTGAAAGAAAAAAACAAAAGGTGAGTCGAGGGAAAAAAACAATAGGTCTGAAGACACAGCACAAGCAGGATCCTAATTTGAGTCAAGGGACTGAATTTAAATTTGAGAAAATAAGTACAAAACAAGGATGCGGCAGTACCAGTGCAAAGAATTGGGAATGAGCTCACAGAGGCATCTGCTCCTTCCTAGAGAAACCCCAAGCTTTAGCTCAGCCACTAAATATTATGTGAACTTCTAATGTCTCACTAAAAACAAGCTAAATAATTCTGCAGCATTCATCCTCTGCTAAACAAAACAAACACCCACTGCTGCTTTAATGGAAGGAAAAAGAAATCACAGGGCATAGAACACGTGTCCCAAATCTTTTTATCCTCAAAAAGTGAAAGAAGAGAAAGAAAAGCAAAGCCCACATTTTCTGAAATTAGATGAGGTATGGCTCTCAAAAACTGAAAGCTGAAATTAGAGATGTTTGGAAAGAATAACAGGGAAGCACCTTCCCACCACAATGAAACATCTTTTCTAGAGAAAGATCTGGGCAGTGACTGGGTGGAAACATTTCAGCTTCTGCTTTTTTTAAAAATCTGAAGCAAAACAGGAACTGTCCCTACTAAATGCAAAGCTTTTTGTTACTTTAGGAAGTTTGCCCCAAACTCAGCTACATCTAAAGTACTCTACAAACTCATAATTTTAATTTATAGAAACAAATAAGTCTGCACTTCTTTTGCCTTCCAAAGCTGTATCTGTTTTACACTGCTGCTTTGTTGTTACTCCTGAGTTTAGGCAAAGTACCTCCAGCAAAAGCAGAAGCAGCAGACAACAGCAGTAGGAATACAACCAGTGTAGCTAAAGAAGGCGTGAACTGCAAACCTTTTCTGATAGGACCTGCTATATGCTTATCTGTAATTACAGTCACTGATTTTTGAAGAGGATGTGGAAGGAGATGACCACACACCATGAAACATTAAAGAGGCAAGGTTAAAGTTGGATGTGTTTGCTGTGCTTGATGCAAGTGACCCTTTGCATGTGTTGCATTCTGCATGCTAACAAGTAAGCCTTGAAAATAACGATATCACAAACTTCCACACACTTACCTGATTAATGCTTGGCCTCCCTTGCTTTTTCTTTGAGGTAGTATCCAGCCCCCAAAGAGAAGAAAACCTGCTTCTCCGTTTACTGGCAGATCTGGACATGGCCTGTGTCCTTCTCCTCACTCCGGACTCCCCTGTGCGAGCCGCCACCTGTTAATGCCACGTGGTTTTAAAATCAAAGGTCGCAGCATCCCACTGCACCATGCCTTACATAATCTAACAAACGGTGGAATCTGGTTTGAAAAAAAAAAGGCAGATACTACGGCAACAATGTGTAATCACAACAGGGACAATGGTGATGCTGCCAGGCTACTTCCTTCTCACTGCATTTTAATTCAGTTCTTTCAACATCAAACACCAAAACCAAAAATGAACAGTACCACTCCCCCATATTTTGGCATTTAATCTTGAGTTATTTTGAAGTAGCCTAATTGTCACAGAGTAAAGCCTCAGCACCAGTGAAGGGTTTGGGGTTTTTTCCTTTTTTTTTTTAATCAAGGTTTCAAAGCTGGACACACGAAACCTGAGAATTCCAAACTTATTATTGCTTCCAAAAAGCTTGGGTTTTCTCTTTGCTCTTTCTTGCGGAAGCACTCTGGGCATCCTGGAGCTGACTCATAACTGCTACAAGGCCAGATAAAAGCTTCCAAATAGGTCAAGGTATTTAAAACGTGCACTTCCTTAAAGATAGCAACGTCTGAACAAGTGAGCAAAAGCTAGGCAGAAAAAAAGTGAGCTGAAATGACCCTTTCGATTAGAGCAATGTGAACTGCTTGGGTACTTGAAAAAATGGCCTGTGGCAACCCCTTTGGAGCAAAAAGATATTTGCCTTTACTGAGACCAAATATTTGGGGAGCGTTTCTCAAATGAGGAAGCTCTGGTTGAAATTAGTTCGACATTAGTCAGAGGTAAAGTGTTTAGGCCAAAGTTTAAGCAGATTTCCCATGTGGAGGTGGCCTCAGGAGAGAGAGCTCCTCTCCTGCGAGAAAGGGAGTGGCAGGAGATGGCAGGTATGAACGAGAGCGCAAGGCGAAGCTAGACAGACAGACAGACACACCCACCCTGCCGACTTGGCTGTACGCTTCCTGGAACACCTTTGTACTGGATTCCCACAGCCGAAACTAGCAAAATGCGACTGTCGTTTGGCAACTCCAGTGGGAACACCCGCATCTCTGAGTGATGCCCCAAGCTATAGAGCTGAGAAACTGGTTGTTTGGGTGCAGCAGATACAAAAAAACCCCACAAACCACATAAAGACGAGATGAACAGAAGACTGACTTGGGTACCCACAGCACCGTCGCTGTATGAGTAATGGTGATTCTCGTCGGGAAATGTGGAGAAGTCAAGGAAAAGGAGAACTTAAAACACTACTCCATTTCCAAAGCCTGGACTTGTGAGGCATTTCTTAGGTGTACCTGGGACGTTTGTGCAGAGGCACCTGGGAGAGAGCATTTCCTGACTAATGTACTGAGGAGCATCTTCAGGAGAGCTAGGGATGCTGTGCTATCACCATGCGGCACCCAGCTCCAGTCTGAAACTCGCTATCCTACCTCCACACTATTGGGGGCAAAGGAGGACACAAGCGTTTGCTTAAAGGAGAAGAATGCACGTGTCTTTTCCAACACAACATATTCAAAACATTTTTTTTTTTCACTTGGCACTCAAAAGACACCAGCACGAAGAGGCAGACTGTTTTTCAGGCTCGCACTCAGTTCTTTGCTAGATGCAAAAAAATAAGCATAAATGCAAATTACATCCCGCCACTTAAAAAAAAAAATCCACCAGCAATTATCAGGATGATGACGCTAATCTTTTCATATATAAACGAATAAAACCGCCCCTGATTGAATTACAGCTCTGGATTCAATTGAAGGGTACAGCTGACATCTACAAGACAAGAGTGGAGTTCAGCTATTTCTGTGAAGCTCCAGGAGTCCAAGGTTAACCTACAGGAACTTGATTTAAATTCATTAAAAAACCACCACTTTGCAACACATTTCCCTGTATTTTTTAAGAGCCAAATTGTTGCATTATTTAAATTTAAACATCCATCTTAAACATTATTTGCCACACCATAAGCAGCAGAGAAGAACATTTCCCCTCCTATGTGGAGCACCAGGATCTCCAGGATTACTGGAGGAGACCGGACATAAGACAAATTGGTCAGTAGTTTCATCCACATGGTAGAAAGCAAGTCATGCTTGAGAAGGTCTAAGCCAACACATGCTGAGGGCCTCAGGAAGACTTCCATTGACTTCACAGGACTTTGGGATCAAGCCCACATACATTAGAGATGAGCCTGCTCTTGTAAAAGCAAGATCTGTTTATAGAAAGCATGTTTATAGTACAGATCTGGAAATTCAAAATCATATATTGAGGAGAAACATGGCTCTTCCATAAAGCTATGGCTTGCAAGCATCTGCTTTTAATTTATACCCAGGACACACACCCCTCTCAGGAAGCTGAAAAATCTGCATGCTAAGGTAAGGGCTCAGACCCCCAGTGCAGGCTGCTGTTCGTTGACATGATCGCTGCACTGGACACATGAAGCAATTTGCAGGTTGGCAAAGATGACCCCTGGCCTCTATTCAAACTTACCAGTGCATGAAACGAGGAGACCGAAAAGATTCCAAGACGGCCCATCGCAACTTTCGTTGGACGGCTGGCAAACGCAAGCAGTCTTTTAGGGTTTGGGAGTTCCCCTCCTTGGAGACTAGCCAAGTAACAGCGGTACCGAAATAGGTCCATCTGAAACTGTTCGAGATTTTGTTCCCAAACGAAGATCTGTGTACAGTGAAGATTGAGGAGCAAGATGCAGAAGACAAGGGGAGAGAAGGAAGAACAGGGTGGTAAACACCTTGAAAAAATTCTACTGTACCCAAGTAACACACCTTTCTCAGCAACGCAGGTCTCACTCAAAAAACCTTGATTCTCCCTCTTTCCTACTCTGCCTTACCCTCCCAACCCCCAAAAGTATACAAATAATGAAAAAGTTTTCATTAGATGGAAAACAACTTTTTTTTTTTTTACATTCACAGCAGAAGTCTTCTCCTGGGACAACTGCTCCTTTGATACAATACTAATTAATAGCATTAAAATTTCATTTTTAATTTACTTTGTATTCCAATATTCTCTTCTGAGTAGTCCCTTAAGAGGCTTCTTTCATGCAGCAAGGGCATCTGAGATACAAGAAAACCAAACCCCATCAAATTCCAAATACTCGGAATCAGCAGCCACAGCAGCAGCGTTGCTGTAACCATCATCAGAGCTCGCCATACTTGAAAAAGTGTAGTATACTGGGGATAATTAAACTTATCAGCAGAAGAGTGCTATAATCAGACTATGTAAGGACTTATTTAAATAATTCAAGTCGCTGATAGAAAATAGTTTCAAAGCATTTAGAAAAACTCTGTTACATAAAGAGAGAGACTGCTCTGCCCTCTCACTGTGACTGACAGCCTTTGAGTGAAGTCCTTTCAACAGAGGCAAATATCTCCCCCTGCTCTCCCCCCTTCTCACAGGCTTCCATGGGGTACAAAATCTCTTTAGCTTAGTGCATTAGGGGCCCGGCCACTCCCTATGGTTTGCATTATAGGCGGTTTGGCAGCTGTGGTAAAAGAGCTACAAACTAATGAAGCAGGAGCCATATGTTAGTTTCCTAAAATAAGGTGCCGCCGTGGCAGCAGGAGAGACATCTGTTCTAGGCTCTCTGCTTCTGAAACACAACTGCGTTGTCCATTTGAAGCCAGAAGGAGCGGTCCTGAGGGGCAACCAGGGCTGAAGCCATGAGGTCAACCCAGGCCCTTTTAACAAGCAGAAAACAGGGATGGCTTCTGCATCCCACCCGCCAGCAGAAGAAGCAGCCTCTTCCATGCTTCAGACAAGAGCAGCATTTGTTGGTCTACGACCAGCTCTTCCCAAAGGCATCCTGCTGCTGTGGCCTGGTAGCTTCTTCACTCCCCTGAAGCCCTCACTCAACTTCTGAGCAGCTAGCCAAATCCCGTGTGTGCAGGCCAGGAGAAAAAAGCCCATGCTGCACCTTAGTGCACGTTGTTTGGAGAAACAGTGCCACTAGTGTAGTCAGAACAGCTCTCCTGCCAGCACACCTCTTGCCTGCTTTGGAGAGCTCTGCCAGCCCACGTGCACGGCACAGTGGGAGCTGACAGAGGTACTACTAATCTGAAGAAGGCCTTAAATATTTGCTAGGGGCTTATTTCACATAAGCAAGTGAGATTACTTGATCCAGTATGGTCTTCTTCTTCTTGGAGTCCGTTACTGAGGACAGCTGCATTTCACCCATTTTCTTCATCTTTTCATCCATATCAATCTTCTGCTCCAGCTTTTTTATCTCTGTTTTCAGGAGCTTGACAGTGTCCTCTTTGTGATGCTGCCTTGCCACGGCGGTTGCACAGGCTGAATGGATTGCCGTGATCCAGTTCTCCAGCTCGGTCTGGCTAGAGGTCTGAAGAGAGGAAAAGAGAGGGAAAAGAAGTCAGGATCCTCTTTAAAATTGATTGGAGATTAACAAATGCAATTCCAAGGAGTTTCCCTTCGCTTTGATCTTAAGATTCAAAGCTTTAAATCCACTTATGAGAGAAGTAATAAAAACCCCATCACTTTTATGCAGGCCATTTTTAACTCAGCACTAGGCATTCAGCACTCAGAATTACACCTATATCTGTGCTTCGCAGCTGTACAATGTTTCTCAGCAAGGTCTCAGCAATTACCTTCCTTGTTCAATGCAACGCTGCCATAATTTGTAGCTCAAGATTTAATGGCATCTTCTAAACTCCCAGTTCTTTAAGCCCAGGAATGTACAAGGGTCTTTGCTCTTCACACTATGGAAAGCTGTTTTGGCATGCAACAGTTAGTAATAAATCAATGGCATAAAATGTGACCATGGTATCTACGAGTAGCTTTATCATGATGCATAGATTGACAAGCTTTCCCATTCTGAAGATTCCATAGCACTCTGAAGACAACTCTGTTACAATTAAAGGCAGGCTCACTGTAGTTTTTACAGCTCTGGTACTGTCCCTTCCCAAGCATGTGTGTGACAGTTTGGGAAACGGGAATACTTCCCCTCCCTGGAAGTGTCCAAGGCCAGGCTGGATGAGGCTTTGAGCCCATGGCAGGGGGGTTGGAACTGAGTGATCTTTAAAGGTTCCTCCCAAACCAAACCATTCTATGATTTTAGATACTATGAGACACTACGCATGGGACACCAACACATGTTTCTGGAAGACCGCTATTCTGATTAGAAGCTTCTGACACAGAGAGAAGAATATTTCAAAGTGTTCCTTTTCCAGACTTTCAAAATAAAATGTAAATCTTCTTAGCCTTCTTATTAAGCTTCATTTATTTTTACAGTAGGTTATAAAACAAAATTTACAGCCAACTCAGGGCTGCAGCGGACTTTCTCTGAGTGTCAGCCTTTAGCAGTAATCACACTGGTATTTGGCTTGTGGCTGAAAAAGTAGCAAGGTGCCAAACCACCTTGTTCTAATTAAACTTTCTGATCATACCTGATCTATTATTAGACAGCACAGTATGACTACTCTAGTTGCCAGCACAGATGAAGAAGGTCATCCTCACTGCTCTCCTGTCGGTCATAGCTAGCAGCAAAGGACTTTTGGCTTACTAAAGCCAAGAAGAGATCCCCACAGAAGCATAACACTGGAAATCATGTACACACAGGCTGGACTTCAGGCTGATGCTCTCAAAACTTCTGTGGTATTGAACCAGGTGTCCCAGAATGACACTGCTTTCCATAGCTCAAGTTAGAAGTCCTAAGCAGACGACAGGATCTGCACTGTAAAGGCCCATCTCTTACTCCCCATTTTCTTGCCTTCAGTTGACACTGTGCGAAGTATATTGCTCCTGCCTGGTAATATTATTAACAAGCTCTCATTTATAGACAGGGGCTCACAATGTCTTACTGCCACTGCTGAAGACACCTTGAGCCCACGTTGCTAAGGAAGTTCTGCTGAAAACAGAGGAATTACTTGCAGAATGGCAGACACTTTGCCTACAGACAGGTGGTGAGACCTAGCGTGCAGTAGAGAAGAGAGTAGCACTGGACTTATAATGAGATGGCATGTTTTGTTAATTTCTAACAAAATCGTAACAGCAAGAGGTCATATTTTATCTTAATCAATTTTAAAATACTATCCGTATATCATTAGATTCAGTTTTCTCTTTCCTGAGGAGAGGGAGGGAAATAAATAATCTGGAATGGAATCTAGAAGCTGAAGACTCTCCTGGTAGATGAGTAGGCAAGGGGAAATCACTCCACTTCTCAACGGAAAGGACCACATAAACAAGCTGCAAACACCTGATACATAAACATGTGGTGTCACAAGAGCTCCTGGAAAACGCATGTGACATCTCCAAGTAATGAATTTGTGTAGGCACAATAAGAACTGACTGAGCAAGGAATCATCGTGTAGGAGGTATGTGATGTCTCTAGGTGCAATGCAGTGGGAAGGCTTTTTACAAGATGTCCAATATCAGTCCACATTAAAAAGCAACCCTATTTTTCTCCCTAAGTACACAGTCTCCTAGGACAGAAATAATCTTCTGCAGGTCTGTGATTTCTTCTCATCAAAACCGCTACTACAGCACTGTGTTATGTGTGGACGGATGTGTATGACATGAGCAGTTAAGTAACACTGCTGAACAGCCGTACACGTGCGTCGGCTGCCCTGAGCGTGGCAGATCAAGCCCTATGTTTCAGTTACTCGCACACTACTTCCACCACTGCAGCTGGTCTCCTTCCCTTCTCCCCAAACCCATCTCCTCTTCTGCTTCACTAGTGATGCCTGGCTTCTATGGCAGAAGAGACACATCAGAGAAAAAACTCTGCAAGGCAATATAAATGATTGGTTTTCATTTGAAAAGGCTCATTTTAGCTTTTTCCCACAAAGTTACATGAAAATCTACCCATGGCATAATGACACAGGGATTCTAATGAATAAGGCCCGTTTTGCCACAAAAGAAATGTACTGAATGTGACCTTTTCAGTATTTAGCATCCACTGGCATTAATTTTATGAGAATGAAGGTTTTTCCTTAGAAAATGGCATGGAAAAGATTTTACAGCTTATATTTGCAGATCAAGAGGAGGCGGAGCTCCACAACCTTTCAAGCACATGCAGAGACCATAAGCACCACATTTACCTCCTGGATGAAGCTCACCAGGTGGCAAAATACATGTGCCCTGCTCAAGGAAAGGCATGAAGTAGAAAAGGGCAGTGCAGTATTATAGAAGCTGAGGAAAAATCAGACCGAGGTGGCAGAGAAGCTAGCCCACACAAAAAGAAAAGTATTTTTTCTCTGTATGAAATCAGAAACTTAGTCTCTTCAAGATGTAAGCCAGCATCACTTCCTCTGAGTCAGTAAGGCTTTTTTACTTTGCACTAGTTTGAGAATATAGCCTCTTGTTTATGACAGTTGCAAGGACCTATGAGGCAGTATAATTTTAAAGATCTGCTTTTACACTGGAAAGGGAAACAAATAAGGGATTCCTCCAGTGAAAGAAAATGAATCAAAAGAGGAGGAAATGGCACCACCTCAGCACAGTCTGGCAATTACAAATAAAAGTGTTACACTCTGATTAGTGACAACTTGCAATAAGAAAGTGGAATGCCAACCTAAAAATCATCCAGGAAAAGTTTTTCAGGGAAACATATCAACTAATATAACTTTGATATAAGTAATTTATTTTTTTTAAGCATACCCTGTGAAATTCAGACATTTCTGTTTTCTGATTAAAAAAACCTAAACATGCACATTCAGTCTCCTCTCAGGCAACAGCAAGATGTTGACTAAGGTCCATATGAACAAGGGGCAACTCGATTCTGTAGCATCTTGAAGAGAGCACCTGGAGGTCCAAGTATTCCCTTGCACTTTAAACTCCTCTTGGTCTTGCACACTCATTTACCTTGTCTGCAAGATCCTAACTTTGACTCATGTCTCTTGTGTGACACTGCTACAGCACATTTAATGCACCACTGTATGTCCTATATGGCAACTGGCCTGGTCTGTGTGTTATGAACATGCTGTCAAAGCATGCAGAATTCCCAGCTTTTACAGCAATGTAAGAATAGTTCTTAATTCTTACTTTGTTTCAACCACCTGCAGGAAGAGGGTCTGGTCAGTCAATAAAAACAGCAGTTTTGACAGTGATTCACATGTGGTGATGGGTCTCTTGAGAGGCATTTACCAAACATATTGTGTCCTTCCTCTTGCACTGCCAAAGGAAAATCCCAAACCTACTGGAGTCAGCAGGATTTTTCCATTGATTTTGAACCAGAGCTAAGATTTCCTTCTTGGTCAGTGGGATGAAGGAGAGAGAGAAAAAGAGGACAACTTTGTAAAACCCTCAAACCAGACCAACCTGAAAGAGGAAAGCGTCCCCAAGGGAGTTGCTGAGACAGAAGACAAAGTCCTTCTTGGGGTGTTCAGGCACCGCTTGCACTATGCTGTTTTCCACCCAGACCGCGTGCTTTGGGATGCTGTTGTGGTCAATGCCAGACCTGCCATCGGTCTCATAAAAAAACAACGTGCATCCTAAAAGAGACAATTGCACATTAGCAAGCAATATGTCTAAATGCAACAGCTACCCCACACCTATTCAGCTATAAATCATCTGTAAAACTGTCACAGGGATGAGGGAGGATTTGCTAGGGCCTGTTTGGGTTTTCAGCCCCGTGGCGGAGAGCAACAGCACTGGCCCGGTTGGCCTGACAAGACAGTCATCTCCATGCCATGGGGCCGTACCGTGGCACCAAGCTGTACATTAGCAGGGCCATTTCATTCACCCTACAACTGCTAAAACAAAGCTGCAGACACAAGCCGAGAAGGTGGCAGAATAACAACCCCAGACAAGAAACAAAATGCATTTTAGCTGGGGACAGCAAACAAGCAGGTTGGTTTCCTGAAATAATAATCTTTACATTTCTCTGGGGGTAGGGGGGAAGGTATATCAAGCCTGCAATTTGGGAGATCCCAAAAAAAGTCCTTTTCTCCCTCCCATCTTCCACCGTCATCTACAGCTGTTTTAAACTGGAACTAGCACATTGTTTCTCTGCCACTGGAAACAGCCCTCTCAGTGCAGAGGGATGCTCTGTTACCCAGCCTCTCAGAAAACTATTTGCAGCCAAACAATAGCAGCTGTTAACTTCAAAGCCTCGTTTAAACACTAACATTATTAAGGCCTGGCAATCCAAGGAGCAAACACTCCACTTGAGTCAAAGCACTTTAAAATAACATTGCCTCTGCGCTCATCCTTCTCCTTTTTCCTCCCAGATGGCCCTTTGTTTGCCTACTCCTCACAGCAAGACCTTCCTGCCACAAGGCCCCCCTCCCAGGAGATTAGGGCTCCCCCTGACTCCCCGCCCTGAGCCCTCCCTCTCTCCTCTTTCATTTCCCCAATCTCTGTAACCACCCCAAGGAAGGGCAGCCACCTAACTTGCTGTCGGTTTTAAAACAGTGCTGCAAATTTTTTTAAAAAATAAACAAATAGTGCTCTAAAAAAAGTGGTCTGCGGGCAAAATGGGACTTTTACTGAGCTTTTAGGTAACCCCACCTTACAGTGGGAGACGTGGTTCGGCCACCCTGGGCTCACAGACAGACTGGTCCCAGCAGAGAGCAAGGCCAGTCCCAAAACCCCGCCAGCTTGTTTCGCTGCTGATGCAACCCCATGAACATTAATTAAAGGTTGCTTTAGAAGGCCAGCTCCTGAGTTTCACTGCTCTGTTAACATTCATGTGCGTTTAGAAGCACTCAGACCCCAAACAGGGCTGGAGCATGCTCTTAGCAGGAACTGCAAAAATTGAGAGAGAAAAGGGTCTGCAGCGTGGGCAGTCGAGGAGGCCGGCAGGCGCCGAGGGCTGCCCCACCACGAGGGGGGGGACACAGCCAGGGCCAACATCTCCCAAGTCACAAGCCAGCCTCGATGACCAAAGCAGGGCTTCCTGTCAACACCGTGAATGTGTTGTAACTCACTGGGTGTTTCTACTCATGAAGCACATCTTGGAGAAGGAGAGGCCAGCAGTGCTAAGCATGGAAAGACAGAGGCCCTGCTTGAATGCATGGCAGCAGCTGGCGTCATCACTAGCAAACTCCCACCCTCACGTGCCTGCGGCTGCACACAGGTATTTAGCTTGTCAGCAAGCCACAGACAATCTTATTAAAGGAAATACCCAGTGCTCAGAGAAGCTACCCTAGGTGGTGCCAGCAGGACTCAAAGCAGGGCATGAACCCCACTTTAGCATTGCACAGTCACGTGTCTCAGATTACACACACACCATAGTGAGAGCACACCAACAACCATCAAATAAACCCCCCTGCCCCCTTCTGAAAAACATCAGGACCACTTCTTCGTACTCGATGCTAATGATACTGAAGTTCACAGCAGCCTTTGTTATGAGTCTAGGCCACTCATTTATTCCTCTGCAGGAATACACAACCCACAGGACACCTCTGGACGTCCATTGGGATAAACCCTTGCTCTGTACCTTTCAGGGAAACCCAGTAGTGCTTCCATTTCCTGCGTGTGGCTGACTCCACTTTCTTGTTCTTTTTGTGCACCAGGAAGTTTTTCACTGCCAGAGCGCCCGCTTTCCGTACCGTGCCTTGGGCAGCTGTCAGGAGGATGTCGGACTGACCCGGAGAACTGAGGGTGCCGCTGCTCTGCTCATCACTGAGGGCAGAGCCGGCCTCCTCCAGGTTCTCGCTGTTGGTGGTGCTCATTTCCAGCTCCCGGCGGAAGTTCTCGTACACCCCTTGGCGAAGCCCATCGCCTGTCGAGCTGCTTCCGCTGTCGCTGCCAATGAAAGCCCGACTGGCCGTCGGAGAGTAACTTGAGTTGGTGGCATTGGAGCGTCTAGAAAGGAGGTCGGTGTCGGTGGCTGCTCCTTCGATGCCACTGTCAGTGAACTCGCTCCCCTCGCCTGCATTGACGTCCTAGTTGTGAGAGAGACACAAAGTGAGATAAAGAGCCTGGCTGAGCCTGGCCTTTGGAGACACCAACAGAACCCAAACAGCCCAGGTGGCACCACATTTTTTCACCCCCCTGTTTCGTCTGCCACTGGAAATCTCCTTTTCTTCTGAAGATAAACAACTGGAAGAAAAGGTAGGCTAGGTAGCACCTCTAGCACAGTTTAGGAAACACCAGTCACACATGCATGATTTTGGGTGGTGCCTTTACAGCCTTAACATTTTGGAATATAAGATGCAGCATCATCTGTTTACATTAAGCTACATTAACAGTGCTAAAGGTTTTGCAAAAGGAGAACATATGGTAGCAAAAACTGGCAGTGTCAAGAAAACCAGCAATCAACCTACGCATTTTGAAAAGAAAACATTGATATTGTACATTCACACCTACAGTTGAAGATATATTTTAGACATCCCAAGACTGCCATTTGAAAATTATATAACTAAAAAGGTACTCTTTTTTTTTCTCCTAAGAAGTTAATGCATTTGAGATTACGTCTGTTTTGTGTCATTTCTTCATCACAAATCCCACGGTGATAGACCCTGCCAAAATACCACGAGAGAAGACCTTTCTTGGTCCCCAAAAAGTTTCTGTTGAAGGATCAGAAGAGCAAGATAGGCTTGAGCAAGACAGGAAACAACATGACCGAATTCAGATTTCAAAGACTTAGTGGCTCAGCCTCGCCCCCTGCAACAAGGCTATTGCCCAAAGGGGGCTAACCACTACCATTTCAGTGCTCAAAAGCATCTGCAACAGGAGGACAAATAAAAGGCCAAGCCCTGTAAGTGGAGACAAGTATCTTACATTAGATAGTCAGGAGAAGAGGGATCCAGGGAAGATGAAAGAAATATGGCCAAAACAACAAGAATTTCAGTCTCTACCTCTCCTGCAAGAGCAGCTGGTGTGTGATTTACAAGTTTTTTAAAAAATGAGGAGTTTCTGAGAAGAGGTGGCAGAATGCAGTGTGTATTTTGAGAGAAAACAAGCTTCTAGGTGTTGGTTCAAGCATCAGTTTTCTATGCATCCAAGAGCAGCTCTGTGGAAACTGAGAAACCCTCCACAGAGCCCTGCTTGAAACCCTCCTCCTGTGAAGCAAGAGCTGGATGAGGAAACCTTAGGGGGAGGAGGGGAGGAGGGGTGTTGCTGAATTTGAGTAACTTTTAAGGTATTCGTTTGTAACGGATGGGCTCGTTCTTTATAAACGCTACCTCTCAGGGGAGACTTGGAGTCCAGCTGGAAGAATAAGCGCTTCCTTCCCCGTTCAATGAGCACAATTATCTTAGTCAGTCTGGTTATTTAACCCAACACATAGTGATAGGCAAGCCATTCTGGACAGGCCAATATTCTCCTACTCCCACCACATACGAATGAGCTGAGCAGGGCTTCCTGTAAGTACAGTCACCTACCCATCCAGAGCCATTTGCACAACCACACATTTTTCTCCTTCTGTTCCAACACACTTGCCTTTTAGAAGCCAATTATCTTCCCATTTCTTGCAGCACCGCAAAGGAAGGATATTTGGAGAGGGGAACCGGTGCTGCTCAGAAACCGGTGTTTACAAAACACTGCCGCAAGCGCATTTTTGCACGCCGTCACGAAGAGCTGGATGGTGCAACTTCTGATGACAGCGCTCCATCTGAGACCCTGTGCATCAGGGAGCCGGGACTGGCACAGCCGCTCGACACTCACATGCCCCAGGCACTGCCTCTCTGCCAACACAGCAACGTCGGCGTAAAACTGGAGCAACAAAGAACTGAACCGGATCCCTCGTGTTCAGTGGGATAGCTATTCCCATAGAATGACTGAGGTTTGCATTTGTCTTCTGGGGCCTTCTTCCTCCATAATTTTTTTCAAGGGAAAAAGTGTGCCACTCATACAAGTCTGCATTCTGCAGTGAACACTGCGTAACAGTGCCAACAGAAAATATTGGAGGGTTTGAGATTTTTATTTTAGATTAATGATTTAATAAATAGACAGTCTGTCTCTTAATTATTTTACCCACGCAATACAAAAAGCATAGAGTCAATTCCAAAATTTTAGCTGATGTAACTTTTAGGAAGTTTATCTCATGTTTAACTAGAAGGAGTTGGTTTAAAAAAACAAAGACCTTCTAAAACAGACCACCAACTTGAGGGAGATAGCATCTGTAATTTTTGTAATGTGTATACACAGAATTTTCTTGGTGCTTTTTAGCAGATGGAATATTTTTTCAAAAACAGAAGTGCACCCAGAGACATTCAAGCACAGCACTGCAATGCAGGCTCTCAAGGTCCCTCGTACCCCGTGTGACACAGCCACCTTCTTGCGCAACCCAGATGAGACACAGCATTAATCGCCTCAGTTTCCCCATCCACAAATGGCTATTATACTCCATAACTGATATATGGTCATAACAGCTTAATATTTAAAAAAAAAATATGGAAGGATGGAAAAATCAGAGTGAATGTTATATATGCTTGCAAGCTTAAATTGTAGCACATTTTGCAAACATCTTTATAGTCTTTACCACAATGCAAGTGCTAGGCTGGGTGGGTTAAAGGACCTTTTCTAGCATAATGCAGCACTCCTGCCCCTAATCTCCCTCTGCTCCCCGCACTCCCTTTTCCTCTCTTAAATATTCTGTATTAAAGACTTCTTGCCAACTCATGGAAGCCCTTTGGTAGCAGGAGGGTCTGAGCATGCAAAGGTCAGAACAGTTTGGAACCTATAGCCTGCTAATACTGTTCACGCTTATGAATTATGAAAGGTAGCATTGAGTGAGCTTAGTGCTTTCGGAAGTCTGCTGTATGAGAAGATCGGTCTCGGGGTTAGTAGGGTTAAGAGCATTCTTTGCACAGGTCTCTGACTTCTGAGTTCCTGCTGCAATGTCACCTCGTTCTCATCAGAGGGTATGAAAAGCTCTCAAGAAGCACCCAGCATCTGCTCTGGCCGTCTCACAGTGCTGTAATGCGCACACTGAAGGGCATTCAATTGAACTTCAGCACAAAGTACAGAGGTTTAGTATCGTGCTTCTGTAGAAATGTGTCGAGGCCAAGGGGGTAACATTTCCAAGCCCAGGAATAAACCACAGAAGGGTCTGACAAGCACATCACTGGGGGCACAGAAATACTCCTGCAGATTTTCAAATCAGGATGCTGAAAATTAAGTATCCCAACTCACACCGTGAGCAGCATGACTCTTCGCTGATGAGATCGACGTGGATACACGGGCCCCTATCTTTGGCGTCCAGCTTCAAAGTACCTACTGACATGGTCACCACAGGCTATTGCCCATAAGAAAAGCAAACACTGCGTAACCTTGATGAGAAATATTTAAAAATTACTCACGTTCCCTGCTCAGGTTCTCAAAGAGCAGCTGACAGGTGACAGCAATGTCTCTCTTCCAAGGAAGACTTATTACTCAACCACATCTGCGACAGGATGCGTCACAGGGACTTGCTGACAAAATGGGCATTTTGCTCCTTGGCAGAAGGAATTACCAGGCAAAGACTCTTGAGGCCAAGAGTAAACTACAGACATGTCTCAGTCTTCACCCCTCTGACTCCTGCCCAGCATCCCTGAGGACTTTCCACGAGGATGCCAATGATGGCAGGCACGTCTCAGGAGCTGGGAGGCAGCTGAAGACTGTGAAACGCATGTTTCTGAAGCCTGTAGTTTTTGGACATTATACACACATTATAACAAATCACCAGCACATTACTCTAGACTTGTAATTGCTATCATCAAGGGGCTCCATTTTATTTCACTGGTTAAACACCCTGAAAGTTTCATTCAGCTCTGTGTAAGATTCAGGACACGACAACTTGATATTTTGCACCCGTGAGAGATCTTCTGTTTTGTATTTTCAGGCTGACAGACAGCCTCTGTCTTCCACACAGAGGAATATTTTTGCACAGAGATACCATCCCAGGAACAAAATGCAAGACTAGAACTAAAATCTGTGCTTCTCCACTTAGCCTTCCCACTGATGTTTACCTAGTTTTGGGCCTGGGAGGACAAGAAGGCAAAACATGAAGGAGGTGGAAATAATTAAATTGGTCACACTAAGCATAAGGCATGTAGCAAAGAAAAAAAAGCGTATTTCCTCCAAGACAAAGAGATGGGGGAAGTCATGGGAATTGCAGTTCTTGGCATTTTGCAAACGCAACAGGTCTTGGTCCATAGAGGCAACAAAATGAATAAACAAGGGGCTTTGTCCTCCTTTCAATTTCAAATTGGTCTGTGGAAAGCGGGGAGAAAGTCACAGAAAGACCACTGGCCGAAGAAGGGAACTAAACAGGCTCTAGTGACCGTGTTGCACCATATGCTTTGACAGGGAAGTAGTAAAGCAGTAGCCCAGCTTCCGCCAGTAAGTGGAATCCCTGCTGCTGCTGAAGATGACAGAGAAACATCACCATTCCTTACCCTTGCAGTGCTACCATATCAGTTGTAAATGTCCAGAGTTTACAAAAAGGATGTTCAGCAGACAGTAATGGAGGGAATGAGGAGGGAAAGGTGGAATGCCTGATGCCAGAGAGACACACCACAGAATGAGAAACCAGAGACGGACTGAATGGTGCCATTGTTACTAACAAGAATGCAGCGAGGCCGGCAAGCGGGCCACGTGCCAGGACAGCTACAACAAGCCCTAATATCATTCAAGTGTAATGAAGTGGAATTATCACAGCCCCATTGAATGCAGAGAACAATTTAACTGATGAAGCAATTGGGTAAAATATTAGTGAAAGCATTAGCAACCCACTTAAAAGTATATTTTTTTCCTTACATGAACATCGGGTTTTGTGCAAAGCAAGCCAGTGGGGAATAAAACTGTAATGCAAGTTACATCAAGCTAATACACTTGATGCTGCAGTTTTTGCATACTTTGATGATACTCATAGCACTATATGCCTGCTACAGCCACGTTTATGAAAAAATTCTTGATAGAATTGGAAGATCTACAGAAAAAAATCGTTTTGCTTTAGAAAAAAAGGTCTACCTTCAGCTAGCAAATTCAAGTAAAAAGTTTTAAGGCAGGTTCCAAGTGTCTTTATCTCCTTGTTGAAAATACTTGGTACGGGCTTCTGCTAGTAAGAGACCACTGGACGGGATAAGCCTTGCCCACCTCTCCAGATCATGACTGGGCACATTCAGAGCGCTTGCAAGAATGACGCATTTACCAAACTTTACACCAACAGCCCTGTTACAGACACTATTAAAATGGCCTGGTGAATCACTTTCTCCAGCTTGACTGGCAGAAGTGGTTCATGGGCACTTTAAGCACATGGGACTGATTTAGTAGGAAAAGTCTTACTTCCCTAACAGAAATAGTTCCTTATGTAGTTAATAGTTCTTTCTAAATTAACCATTAGATTGAAAGTATTCATTAGTACAAGATGACTCAGTGGGTTTTTCTTGGAAGGGGCTCCCTCCAAGAGAACACAAATCCTCTGTTCCCCATTCTGTTTAGCAACAGAGCAGTAAGGTGTTCACATTCAGCAACATCCTGAAATTACACACAACCTGTCTGGTTGCTGGTTAGGCAAGAACCGCAGAATAAATTTAGAATAGATGGGTAAGCAGCCTGATGGTTTGCATGCTTTTATGTGCCTGATGTCCCTTCGAAGCGCCTATGTAGAAAAAGATTGGCCCGATAAGTGTTTTGACTTTCTTTTCAGTATGGACTCTACCAGTGTTTGATGGTCAAGGTGGTCTGTTAAGGTACAACTTGCCCCAGATCAGAATGAAATCCTTTCTCCAGAGTAACTTGAACATCTGGTAATGAATGCATTAGAAAATTTTTCTGTCTTGAAAAAGAGTCAAAACATTTAAAACAGCAAAGATAAATCATAAATTGCAACTGAAATCTAAGTGAGAGAAATGGTTTTAAATCTGCAATGGAGACACACAAAAACAACTCCATAGCTCATTCTGCCTGGGAAGAATACAGTTTTGAAGACTGTTGCAAACATATTGAATCACATCCACGTAACTCACCGTAAAGATGGGGATTATGATAATGACATGAAGGAGATCTGTCACCCCACCAACCAATAAAGCCCCTCAGGGAGATTCTGGAAGCTGATACTAAAGAAAGTTCTGAAGATATCTACAGTAAGTCTGCATACAACAGGACAGCACTTCCTGAGAACTAGTCAGGATGCACCCAATGCACAGCAACCTTTGAAGAACTCAACTGACAGCCACAAACAACCACGGGCCAACTGCAGTTTTCCGTTGGATTCCTTGGGTCTTGCTTACACGTCCTAGGAGGGCACACAAGTCCGGTGAGGTACAGTCATAAGCCAACTGCAAATTGTATGTGGACACTAGACTGAGACGCTGGGTTCGCTACCTTTGGGAACTCAGAGAGATCAGGTACTGTTTTGGTTCCTGCTTCTGTGCACTCACCAGTCACTGGTGCAACATTTCTTCATATGTCTGAAAGAATCAAAATTTAAAAAAAAAAAAACAAAAAACAACAAAATCTTATATGTGTTATTAAAGCTGCTTGGAGTAATTTAATAAGCAAGCAAGTTTTGGCCATGGTTCTCTGAAATCAAATTTACTCCTAACGAAAAAGGTACTAGCCAAGATCTCTAGATATTTCTTCTCCTAGGAGTAAGCTTCACTCCTATTATGAAAGGATGAATCACAGTCACAAGTTTCTGGGCAGTAATCCCTGGGAAAGTCTTAAGGCATGGATTTCAATGGATTTTGGTTCCAGGATTCCTTTGTAAACTTGTCTGGGTTGAACGCTGTACAGTGTAATTTGGCACCTTGGAAAGACAGACGAGGTACCGAGTGCCAAGCACTCAGAAGATACTCAAATATGAGAAGGAGATGTGCATCCACTTTGCTCCTGCAGGACAAGCAGGTAGCAAACACCAATGCACCGAGCATCCATCAACCCCATTTCCTTTGCAGGCAACTCCAATATATACAGCTGTTACCTCAGTATTACATTTTGATCCTTTGCTCAATGTTAAGCTATCACGTTAGCTTGGTGCCTCTAATACAGGGGTTGGGAACGTTTTTGGTTCACTGACTCTCCTGCTAATACGTGGGCCCTTCCAGAAAGATCATCTCTGTAGACCACCATGCTTCCTCAAAGAGCCTTGTTTTCTTAGCTGACTTAGATACCTCAAAGGCAAATTATAGACCCACAGAGACTCCTGAAGCAGTCAGGAAAGTATAAGCCTGGAGGACTTGTTAGCTGTGAGACAGAAAATGCTGAAATTGTCCCCCATAAAGGGGACATGAAGGACATGTTCCCCCATGCAGGGAAATACATGGGGCACCTTTATCCTTCTCTCCAAAGTACTGTGCTGAGGTCCTCACTGACTCTAGACAGTTGTGGTACCAGTTTGTGATCTGTTTGTGTTCAGAAAGTTAGTTCTGCGTCCCTAAGAGCTAAAGTATTGAGTAAAGGGAAGGGGGAGGATGTTTCAATTTTGTTTTTTAATAACATGAGAGAAATCCAAGCCTGTGAGAGAATACACAAAGGACAACAGGGCCCTTAGCAGGAAACAGCACAAAGCACTACCATGGGACATGAGCCCACCGGCTCTTCCTCAGCTTTAGCACTTACTTTTAAGGGGTGTTAAAGTATACAATACCATGAATGAGAATCAACCCATAATCTGGTAAAGTCTCTTGCAGTGTGGTCCCTGCACCCAGCTTCCAATACCTGATCCGGGGTGGACACCTATTTTCCATCCCCAGCAGCAGGAGGAAGTCTTATTTCTTGAGCACAAGTGTTTAACCCCTCTGTTCACAAATGACATGCTGAGGACCCCCCGAAAACTATCTCGCTTTCATCTCAATGGACCACCCAGCCGAAGAAAGTTCCTAGAGGGATTGAGCTAACCATAAACTAACATAAGCAGCCTAACTGTGCTCGAGTTAAACAAATGGCAATATGCCTAACCAAAATCCTCGAAGTAAAATAGAGGGTTAGGTTACTTTTTGTTCGCTTAGTGCCAAGAACAGGCAATTCCTCCTGAGAAGTCTAATAGAGGGGGTAGAAGTGGGGAAGGGGGGAAGCTGCTAGAACAGCTGCTTCAAATGAAAACACATGATCTAGGAGGTGCTCACCTGAACAATCACCTAACTTAAGGAAGCAAGCAAATATCTGCCTCGGGGATGATGGCTAGTCACAGGATCACATGCTGAAACTCCCTGAAAAGAAACATTTCAATGGAGCACTTCACTGGAAATGATCACTACTGCAAATTGCATCCATCTAAATAAACACAGCCCAGCAAATAATCAGCTGTGGCAACCTGTCTGTGATTTTTAAGTGGAAAGTACTTGAAACTAAAACATGCAGTGTATATAGCTTGACAGAGAATACCATTATTGTCAATGGTACAAGCACTTCAGACATATAAATGACAAAGTCCTACTTGTTAAAAAAAACATGTCTGAATGGAGCTAGATCAGATATCAGCACTGCTGATTTGCTCTCCATTGGCTTTAAAGAGTGAAGGAAAAAAAATAAATTAAGATCTTTAAAAAAGCATCAAAATATTTGCCAGTAAAGACCAAAACAATTCATTTTCACATGCTCCTTTCCCTGGCAGTATCGGGGCAGAGTTGTGTGCTCTGAAGGGAATGACAGCTATTTGCTTTAAAATATCCTGAATAGGCAGTACCTGATTTGATCTCATCCATCTGGGAAGGGCAGCCTGGTGACTGAGCAGGGATGAGCTCTGAGTTTGGGTCTGAAGACTTATAGTCAAGTGCTCCTCCAGGCTCATGTGGAATTCAATTCCAGTCTCCCAGACTGAGAGAGGTGACTCTGTCCCTCTGCTCTGGTGAGACCTCACCTGGAATACTGTGTCCTGCTGTGGAGCCCTCAACACAAGAAGGCCGTAGACTTGTTGGAGCAGGTTCAGAGGAGGAACTCAAAAATGATCAAAGAGCTGGAGCACCTCACTTATGAAGACAGGCTGAGAGAGTTGGGGTTGTTCAGCCTGGAGAAGGCTCCAGGGAGACCTTATAGTGGCCTTCCAGTACCTGAAGGGGGTCTGCAGAAAAGCTGGGGAGAGACCGTTTGCAAGGATGTGTAACAACAGAACAGGGGGTGACTGGTTTTAGAGCAGGGCAGATCTAGATTAGACATTAGAAAGACTTTCTTTACTCTGAGGGTGGTGAAACGCTGGAACAGGTTGCCCCAGAGATGTGGTGGAGGTCCCATATCTGGAGACATTCAAGGTCAGGCTGGATGGGGCTCTGAGTAACTGGATCTAGTTAAAGATGTCCCTGCTCACTACAGGGGAGTTGGACTAGATGACCTCTAAAGGTCCCTTCCAGCCCAACATATTCTACGATTCTCTTCTATGATTCAGTAAAGTGACCCGCTGACCAGTGATCTCCGGCGGGGTTCAGCTCCTTGAGTCACCCAAGCTGAACGATCTGACTTGAGGATCTCCAGCTTCTGGAGATTCAGAGTGCAGCTTCAGGCTATATCCAAGACCTTGAGAACAGCCTCCATGTGAAAGGCAATACAGGACTGCGTGAACATGAGCTTCATTCAGTGAGATGTACACTGCAGCTGAAAACCAGTAACATCTTACTTCTAGGCATTTACTAAGCTATGTGTCATTAATTATAATTTAATGATACGTGACTTTGCCTTTATTTGTTTCCCTAATTCCATCTGGAGTCAAACAACTAAAATTAAATGTCTGGGTCAATCTAGTTAAGACTCATACTTAGGTTGAAAATAGCTGTTTTCCAAAATACAGACTGAAATGTACAGAATTACTTTAATAGGAGCAGAGCTTCAGCTGCTGAAGATACTCTGCCTGGAAAAGCAATGAGAGAGGAGGGCTATAAGAGGAGGCTGTAAGGTCACAAGTATTATGCAGAGAGTGAACAGGATGCAGTGGAAGCCAGAAGCAGAAAATGATTTCAGAAAAAAGAATTCAGGGGGGACAGGTCAACCCCACAGTCTTGGATGCCTTTCTTGCTCAGGAAGATTCAAATCACTAATCTTCTGGCATGAGGAGGAATGTCCTAAATGAAACTTTACCCTGTACTCTCCCAGTTTCTTTCTTTTCCTGAGTGCTTGGTATTTGGGGAACAAGGTACTGGGATGGATGGTGTTTTCATGTGACTGACCCAGAGTCGTCGTTCTACATTTTGATGTTATAACCTCTATGCTACAAAACCATTTGTGAAAAAGTTTTGCACGACTTAAAAACAAGTATTAGATCCCTGGAGTTTAATCATCCTACAGAACTTAATGAAACACTATAACCTGTTATAAAATTCCCTGAGATAGTAAAAAAAAAAATACTGACTGGAAAGATATTCTAATTTTAGACTGGTTTCTCTGTACATCCTGATCTAATTCCCATAAAATGCTTGGTTTCATCTCCTGCATATTCTGCAAATTTTTTTTTTATATAGGATGTTTTTTTTAAGGCTTGAGATCCCAAATTCCATCAGGCTACCTACAGAGGCCTAAAAATAGTCATAAACTTGCAAATTGGACAAAAGGGGATTTAACGCGCCAAGGACATGGTCTGGAACTGGCGCTGAAGGAGATGCAGTTTCCAAGTCAGTCGGGCAGGAAGTTTGTTCCCTCTCCCCCTGCTCAGCTTCACAACAAACACTGGATTGAAGGTGTGGTAAAAACCCTTTGCTTTCCCTGCAGCGTTGAGGGACATCGTCTTGCTGCTCCTTCTCCAAAGTTATGTAAAAAACCCTGGACTACACCACTGTAGCACTAACACTGGAACTGAGCTATCCAGAGGAAAACACAAACTGGGCTATAAAGCTCAGAGAGGAACGAGCCACTCTTCTCATACGTGAGTTGTTGACCATGCCAAAAAGCCCTAGCCACTGTGTCTCCTTGGATTTTAATGCAGAGGAGTCCCACCATGCTCTAAATACTGCTTGTAAAACACCATCGGTCCCCTGGAAAAGACAGTCCATCTGTAGCTTCACACCTACCAGGAATTACTCCTAATGTCTTCCCCCACAAAGCAAATACCAGCACTGCAAGCCCATGGAGTCTCTGATGGCCACTGCCATCACCACCTTGACCTAAAGGCGAAGGAGCAGGACCTGCAGGGTCGGAGCTAGCATCAGGTAGGACTGGCTTATGCCAATTCACAGCAGACACCCCTGCACAGACACGATGACAGCACGATGGTCTGGCAAGCAGATTTTGCTGCGCAACCAGAATATCTTCTGCACATGCAGGATATCTTCTCCCAGCTGCCCTCGTAGTGGAGTTTGAAATACCAAAAGAGGTTCACGCCCTACGTGTGGCTGTATGTCCCACATTTGATGGTCTGAAATAAAAAGCAATCAGAAATTATCCACAGCGAGGGAACACAGAATAAGGAGGCAGCAAGATGGGCTTGGAAGTGGTAGAAATACATATCCCAAGGTTTCCATTCCCTAACTCCCCTCTTGAAACTTCAGTTAGGGCTCACTACAGCGGGGGAGCATGTGTTTACGTTTGCCTCTGAACATCCACCACCAGGAGGAGGAGGGGATGGCAGTCTCCCACAGGCAGATATTTAGCTGCAAGCAGGACACAACAGGGCGACTTCACAAAATCTGGATCCCAACATGTAGGTTGAGGGATCCTGGGGATCTCACAACCCACAGTCAGAACAAGCTGTATCCAACCAGAGCTTGTCTCTCTTCAAGCAAAAATGGGTGAAAATGTCAGCCAATTAAGCTTTTTCCACTTACATCACGTCAGCTCCAAAAACCAAACAGGATCCCAGCAGAGCTCTCCGGGAAGTCTCGCTTCAGCAGATCTGAACCCTTAATGTTAAAATGTTACGAAAAACAGAACTGCTGCGTGGGTGCCAAAGCCACCCTGTGAATATTAATTGCTTATGCATACTGAATATAATTGTCTCTCCAGTATTAAAAATCTCTCTCCTTTACTGGAAAGTGACTCCCACAGTTCAATTTAAGGTTTAAATTTGGAAGGGAGTGATTTTCTTTTTTCTTTTTTTTTCTTTCTTTAATGTAAAGAACACATACTTGTAAAGCTCCCATGTATAAGACATTATAACAAAATATGTACAGCTGTGATTCCAGCACCTCATTTCTCTGATATATTCACAGATGCATTTTTCCAGTAACAGTGGTGAGGTGCGCCTATCACAAAACTCACGGCTATTGACAATCTCTAATAAATTCAGCCCATTTAGAAGATACAATGATGTACATGCATGTAGTTGAACACACACGTAATGGTGGCTGGATTCAGGTATCCAACACAAGGGCGTAAGCTCGCTGCTGTGGTCTCAGATTCATCCTCTGCTTGGTGTCTTCTGCCTTCAGTGACCTCCTCAGAAACTAGACTAGTCAAAAGATATATACAAGTGACCATCAGACCCTTGCAGCACTTCTAGCACCAGGTCAGATGAAATTTTAAAAAATCATGCAAAATATCCCAGGTATGACTTTCTAAAAACTGAAACAAAACCCACTGGCAAATACAAGCCCAAATTCTTGTGAGGATGGTCAACAGTGATTTGGGCAGAAATGTCACTCCTGGCTACGAGGCCCAATTAGGTGACTGAACAAGTGTGCTACCTCTGCACTGTTAAATAACACAGGGACAGTGACAACTCACTGGCCTGGAGGACAAGAGGGAAAACTGTGTTCAACATCATATTATACTTGGCCCTGGGTCACCTTTGTGCAGTGCCCCTATGGCCCTAAGTCGTAACTATTTATTTTGTGGGATCAGGATGGGAGGGAGGCAGTTGAAAAGGCTGGAAAAGCTGGTTTTGCCTCAGTCTACTAAATTGTTTTTATAGCATGAAATCTTTTACAGCATGAGGACACATATGGCAGGCTCTGGGGCAATGCTCAAGGTGGTTGTCAAGAGTGTGAAGCCTGCTGAGAAAGTGTTGAAAGACTGGGAAGGGCAGAGAGAAACAAAATTTCCCAAACTGTGCCCATGCACCAGCTGGCATAGACCAACACAGTGTCAAGAAGCACATTAACAGCAAAGCAGTAAGGCCATCAGCTCTACATCTCAGCATCTCTACTTCACACCAGGGGTGTCAAGTAAAGATGAGTAAAGTGCTGAGACACTGTTGGACTGGGGACCTGGTACAGAGACAGGTTGGTAGCTTCCCTCTTCTCACTCTATCCAAAGCCACCTAATCAGGTTCACCAAGGAACTAGTCCTTTTACTTTGTGTGCAAATTTGTGTTTCCTTTTCACTCTATCTATCAAACACATAATGATAGGCATTTCCCTAAGCTTGCTAAAGGTAAGCTTCGGCTAACATTACTTCATTGCTGACAAGTATCTTATGCTTACTGTACACTGCTAGGATTAAAGACTTGGAAGGAATTTTGACCTTTCCAAAGCTTTAATTTTGTTGAGTTTATATGTGGCAATAATCACTGCTGAAACTCCTTATACACAGAGACCATCTCCAAGCTCAGGACATACATCTAGTGAAACCAGTCCCACAGAGCGATTGCCCCGAGTATGGCTGAGGCCTCGCAAAATGCTACGCAAATTCGTGACTTTCACTAAGTGCCTCAGAGGAACCTTCTTAGTGCCAAGGTAGGCACCAAGAAGAAAAACAAATGCTTCACTGTTCACCAGTGACACTATTCTCCTTTCCTTAAATACACACGAAAGAGGGCCAGAGGCAGCAGTTGCACCTAACAATCTCCACGAAAGCTGTTATGTTCAAGGCTGCGAAATGACATCTTTTTTTTTTGCTTGTTGTTGTTGTTCTCTTGAGTTTTATCCTGCACTGCCTTGACGGAGCACCAAAGGGCCTTTGCACCCACACCACGAAAATACCTCCAAAAATAAAGAGCTGATTTTGAAGTACAAAGCTGCTGCAGCTTTGGGATGCTGCAGCATCTGTTTTAGCATGTCATTTTTATATTTAGAAGCTGCATATCTCCACAGATCAAGCGCAGCCGGTAAGTCACTCGGCAATCCCTTCCCATTAGCTCTCACAAGTCAGTGCCAGCTGATGGAGGTGGGGAGGGACACGCACACGCTCTTCTTGCCCTCCAACAACCCCTTGCACCTCTGCAGCCCCGCACCTCCACTGCAGCACGCTGCGTCCTGCCTGACTCACGCTGCCCAGCCTCGTATCTCCAGCGCTGGTGTCCTGCCAGCAGCTCGGCCCAGCGGCAGGATGCGAGCCCGCCAGTCTCTGACCTTGATGCACAACGTGTCGCTTTTTTCCTTTTTCTGGGTCATGCAGTGTGGGGGGGGTGTGTGTGTATGCTGCATAGCATATGTAGGAGAAACCATGCAACAAAATCAGGGGAGCTGCTGAAGCATGCGATCCAGTGCACAGCTCTGACCTGTGCCATCGGACTGCTCTGTAGGTTCCCTGGCCACGTTTCTGAGACGGTGCCTGCAGCTAGAAAATAGTGTACATAAAAAACACCACAGCCAGCATCTTCCATTAGGCAGCCAGACCACTGCTTTGAGAAGGTCCAGCAAACCAGAAGAATGAACCTAAAATGAGCACAATATGCCCGTGACGTATATGCCGCACACGGCTTGTACAAATGATCAGGATTTGCAGCTCCTTTTTCCCCGCAAGAGTAGTCTGCCGCTTAACTGTAAGCAGAATTGCTGCTTGAAGCACAATGCAGTGCTGTGTAACTCGATCAGGCAGAACACGTCCAAGAAAAGCAGGGTAAAACATAATAAAGACCTGACAGCTGTCATCAAAGCAAAGGTCACAGGACCTGTGTTTGGAGCGCAGGAGGGGCACCAGATAGAAAAGCTCGTCTTGGCTCTGCGCTGTCTCTTAAAGGGATGAAGGATGAAGAGTATGACATCCTCTTTGGCAAAGAGAAGCTACATCTTCTCAATACATCTAGCTCCCTCATATTTTTTCAGTTTACAGTAGGTGAGAACCACAGCTTGCAGGAATGTCAGTCTCCTTCCGAGAGGACAGCATTGTTTCTGGCCAATATTTTGCACAGTGTGAATGCTGGCTAATTAGAAGACTGAAATTTCAGCCCAGTGAGTATTTACAATGGAGAGGAGGGAAGGCACTTGCAGGTTTCTTCCTTGCTTCCAGCCACGAGAGCTGAAGAGTGCTTGCACATGTGCAAGCCAGGGAGGGCAACGAGGCAGGGAGGACACAGAGGGGAGATGCAACCAACACGCACAAGCTCCCCGAGTGGAGTGATTTGTTTTGGCAGCTACCCTGGAAAAAGAGGCACCATCAGCACTGCAAAACACGCAGGAAAATCTCCAGCTGCCAAATGTAGATTTTTCTTTTCCAGAGGCAGCAAAGAGTGGAAAAGGCCCAGAGTCGCAGATAAGGAAGGGAGCAGTGATGGGATCAAGCCAGCTCCGGAGACCGATTAGTTCAGCTCTCTCCTGGATACAGCCTCGTCTTTGGAAAGGGGTTGTTGAAGGAAAACAGAACCTGTAAGAAACTGGAATATCTTTATCTACACACACAGCTTAGCAAATGCCACATGCTACCGTTTTACATAGAAGAAAACCACCTTACCTGAGTAGTTTTCGCCCTTCTCCCTTGCATGCTGTTACTATGGCTGATTTGCGGGTTGGTGGCCCCTTCGGAAAGGCAGTGGGATTTCCTACAGGGCAGCGTATTGTAATTGCTGTAGGAAGGCGCATCCTCAGCCGTGACTGATGCCATCTTATGGCTTCCGATATCTGGGATGTCGGATACTAAATTCCGGCAGTACCCTCCAAAGGCATTTCGCGGGCCTCCGTTGACGGCAGCACTCGAGGTTTTGGGGGAATACAAGTCACTCATAGAGTTGGCGCGCTGGCAGGTGACCAGCGGCTGGGGGCTGCTGCTGGCCTCTGTTCCCTGGGTGGCCTCGGTATCCTTCTCCTCAGCCAAGCCCAGGATTTCTTCGTTACTTGTTAAATGCTCCTGGCTGAGGTCAGAAAGCGAAAACTCCAAGCTGTCCTCACGCCAGATGTCGGCCGATTTGGAGCGCTTCTTCTTGAAGCTGGCCGTCTCCATGAAGTTTGTCCCGTTGGCCATGTACCGATGCGACCTCCCGTCGCCCTCCGCCAGGAAAGGCGGCTCATCTCCGTAGAGCCTGCTCTCCTCCGAGTCAGGCATGCTCTGGACAGAGGCGGCAGTGAGGACGGTGCTGCTGTCCACGCTGGGGGTGACGGAGGAATCGGTGTGGTAGGAAACAGGTCGCAGGCCCATGTCCACCCGATCCACCCAGATGGGGCTTCCAAAGTCCTCTAGGTTGGCCTCTTGGGCAAAAGGCTCCAGGCCATTCTCCGCCAGGGACTGGGGGATGCTGGGGGTGCTGCTGGAGCGGGTGCTCACCTCTGAGTTACGGTGGATGATTTTTCCGGAAGAAGCGTGCCGCGTCCTGCGAGAGGCTTTGTTGGAGAGGCGCAGCGAGCGAGAAGTGTGCTTGCGGCCCAGGCTGGTGTGCTTGTCCCCATAGAAGGCATGCTCCACGCTCTGGCTCTCCGCGTTTCCCATGGCGTCACAGTCTGCAAGGGGAGATAGCGGGGCCCATGTTAAAGGTGACAACCAAACACCCAGGCAACAACACGCACAGATGTCCCAGTCCCCCCAAAAAAGCTTTTTTTTTAACTTAATGAACCTGTCCCAAAACCTACGCCACAGCTTCCATTGAGTCTCGCAGGACATGCTTTAACAGAGCAACTAATCCCACAGAATTAATTAAGGGAGCCAGTGACCAGCAAACTTACAAATAACAACTCGGCATGTAGGAAGAAGCCAGACAATAGTTATGCTGGTGTAAAGGAAGAGTGTAGAAGACCAAAGGATTGAACCTTGAAGCTTGGTGTGAACTGGAGTGAGTTTAACACCAAAGTGCACTGGCAATCTCAGCTCTGCACACACACACTTGACTTGTGGCATTAGCTCCACAATCTCAGTCAACACTACAAACTCAAAAAATCAACAGCCATTGTTTATTTGCATCTAAGAAGATGCCAAAAGTAGATGGATATATGCCTTTATCTGAGATTTCATTTTTTTTTTTTTGCAAGGAACTGTGAATTGAAGCACCAAATAGTGATGTACAAATTCAACTGTTCTGCAGCAAGCTAATGATGGGTTTGATTTCTGGAACAAAAAAACAGTGCAGCATGAAGCAGGTACAGAGAGCCCCACACAAGAAAGCCATATTATGAAAAATAAATTAGCATGAGTGACTCAGACTATACAAAAATAACCTTTCCTTCCTACTCACTCTGAAGCAGATAGCTAGATCTAAGCGCTTTGATCTAGCAAAGGGAAAATGGAGCTGGAATACAGGTTCTGGGGTTCTGTCCCTATCTCTGTACCTAACCTCTTGCATTACTCAGTTATGCACGTCCCACCGTGAAACAGGTTTCCCATCCAGAAGATGGAAGTGATGATATGATCTCAACCTTGGAAAACATTTTGAGGTCTGTGATCTCATTCAGAAAACGTCAGAAATATTTTATCAGTAGTATTAGCTTCTTCTGGCCAGCAAGCAAGAAGAACAAGAAAGGTAAATGTTAAAGTACATGCCCATTCAAAATCAAATAGGAGATCCTGAATTACACACAAGACAATTAAATCTAGATAAATGGTCCGTAAATCTAGAGCAGAAATTCCAAAACAAAACTTCCTCATTTTGAAGTATTTCTATTTGGTTGAAAAAAACAGTAAAATAATCCGGTTTTTAATTTCTTGGGGTAATTTCCTCTCCTTTAACAGGATGCACTGGTGGATATTGAGCCAGATGCTGGCAGAATGAATGTGATCATGTATTTTCCCTCGCTATCTAAATATACACTGTCACTGCTGCACAGAATGAATCATTCCCATATAAATTACACAGAAATAAAGGAACTGACTGCGCTAAACACAGGTACAGCACTTCTGCTGTGGATTGCCTTAGGTGTATACGGTAGAACTGAATTTCTGCAGCGATACTTCTGACCACAGTCAAGGACTTCACTTCCCTACTTTTCTATCCAGCTAAGCAGGTCATGTCCGAGGCTAAAGATCTGTTCAGTGCTGGAGCAATAGGCTCCATAAACATCTGGACATTTCTGTAACTAAAATAAATATAATTGCATGTGAAGTAAACTATGTCAGGAAATACCCTCCATCTATTGAAATTAATGGCTGAACTCCCAATGACTGTCAAGAGACTTGGTTATCATGCATTGTTTAGAAAAATAAATGCTCTGAAGAAAGGGCAGTTTTTCTCTAAGAAAAATTACAGCATTATAAATCCCTAGACAGGGTTTATAATTCCTTAAAAGCCACAACCCTTTGATATGGATGGGACTAAGAAACAATTGTCAGCTACCTTTTGCTTCTAAAACATCCTAACGCACAAAAACTGCATTTTGTATTCCACACTGATGTCTAAAACCAGGCCTCAACACTCCCCATATCTTGCAAAAGAAACCCTCTCAGGGTAACGCTTTTAGCTGCCTTGATTCTGAGATTCTTGCTAACCACACTTTCATTCAACAGGATTTCCACCAGCTGCAAAACCCAGCCAAGCACACAGCCGTTTATCCCCAGTCACTGGCAATGCAGCCAACACTTTGGTAGCTATCTAAGGAGAGAGAGTAGTTTTAAAAGTCCTCTTGAAACCCGGAGTGAATTGAGGTCACTTAGAGTGGCTCTTTACCTTCAGAAACAGGGTTGCCAAAGGGCAGGAGCGTCCCCCGCATGCCGCACTTGCTGATGAAAAGGCCGGGCAGCACAGCTATGGAAAGCAGCCCTGTGCCACCACCTCCACGCAGTCTCCACGCACACCAGGCAAAATTTCAGCCAGCGAAAAAGTAACAGAACCACAAGTGACTTGGCGAGGAAAGGAGCAGCAGCTCGGGCTGCATCCCATGAGGAAGTAACACCACTAGAAACACTCTCATGGAAGGAGGAAAGTCTTTTCTCCGCAGACGGGAAGGAATGTTTACTGAGTGATTTTCACACAATGGGAAGTATCTGCTAGATACTGGCAAGAAGTGTCAGACTTCAAAGTTAAGAACTGTCCCTTTTTAATTCTGTGGATTGGCAGCTTTAGATGAGGAGTTTGCAAATCTCCCAGACGCCTATCTATCCCGTCATTAGCTCATACCTCACTCCTGCACCCAGGAAGAGACCTTGCCTTAATCCCACTGATTTCCCTGACATCGCTTTGCAGATTTTCATGAACGCTGGGTGCTGCGTGCAGGAGGGCTGCAGGCAGATGTGGTGCAGCTGATCCAGCTGCAGAAGATGCAAAGCAGTGCCGTCCCTGCAGCTTGTCACCATGTCCCCGCAGAGGCCATCTATGATTATGACTGTGATCTCACCTGAGAGATGCAGGATGAAACACACTGAGCTCACCTCAGGTGAGGACAGTCAACCCCGCCGGGTCAGCCTGAGGGTGACCGTTTTGTAGGGTGCTTGAGACCAGTGGCTGCCCCTGGAAGGGACCCCCACCCAACTTATGATCCTCATTTCTGCCTCCCCTCTGCATTCCTGGGTGAGCATTTCCACCTGGTACCCTGAACTAATTCAGATGCTCTTACAGCCAAGTCCACTAAACCAGCAGAAAATAAACACTGAAAAAAGAAAACTTTACTAGTTTATGTTTGCTGAGCTAGTGAGTTCAACCGGCACGTGCCAGAGGCAATGGTGTCTGTCTGGGGACACAGCAGGGCAAGGACATGGCAACAGAGCTGGAGGGCAACGAGGGAGCCAGGGGAGAGCGGATAGCAAGCAACACCTCCCCTGTCTTTTGGCATCTGTGAGCTGTTAGGCCAGCTCCAGCAGATGTGGAAAGGCAGCCCTAAAACATATGAATTCACACTGAAGCAGATGCCAATGTCCTCAGCTACCAGGAGCAAGCACTGAGCAGGGGAGGGGACCCCCAACCTCCCCCCTCCCAAGGGCAACAGCAGACACCCTGGGGCAGAAGTGTCTTAAACTGCTCCAGCTATGACTGCCAGATGCTGCCTGTCTACGGCTTAACTGAATTTAGCACACTCAATGAAAAAAATCTGTATCAAATTAAGAAAATGAGTAATGTTAATAGGAGTTGCACGCAAATGCTGGTAGGACAAAGGTTCCCCTTGTTAGCTCACCCACTGAATCCAAAGGCGACCATTAAGGACCTATCAAGGTACCACCAGGATATAACACAAATCAAGCGTGACATGTCTTGATGCTTTAAACAGGTCCGTCGCACTCCACCAAGGATTGTGATGTGTCAAAAATGTGTTCTGAATTATTCCCCAAAGCTAGCAGAGATTAGCACACATGGACCATGCACTGCAAGCAGAAGTAGCTGGAAATTTTTCAGGAGAAAACGTTGATTCATCAAAATCCGAACTTTTTGTGTGAATAGCCTGCTTTTGATGAAAGACTCATCCGCTCCAAGGATGAGAGATTTGAAGACTGAAGCAGAGAAGCAGGCATATCTCCCCGAATAGGCACGAGTTCAGTGACTCAGTTGCTTGCGGAAGACAAGGAGATCGAGATACCCATCTGCAGCCCAATTTGGGCAAACAAGGGTTGGCAACTTGTTCCTCCGCATCCTCAAGTGGTGGCCTGATCATAGGAGCTATCACCTGCTCTGGGAAAGGGTTCTTGCTCCCATAAGATCTGCTCCTTCCTGGTTCCGAGTAGGGAAAATGTCAAAATTGTGGACGTCTTAAAGCAGCCAGGAAAGTCAGCTTTTAGCCAGTTAGCATATCTAGAGAAAGTACAGGGGGCTGAGTAGTGTGGGGTTTTTTTAAAACCAAAACTTAAGACTGATATCAACATTAGGATATCAGCAAGGGAAAACACAAATTCTCCAGGAAAGTTTTAGAAAAAAGCATTCCCTACATCAGCCACCCTTAGACAAGCAGACTGACCTCTAGCTGAACCACTGAGTTTTTGCTGGATGAGTCTTACATGAAATGGTTACACATATAGACAATCACATTCTAGATGACCCCTGATGACAGCTCCCTCAAAGAATATCATTTTCTTTGAAAACAGTAATTTTCCTTTCTCTTCCCTTACCCCGATAATCAGTATCTCTTACAATAATTACAAACCTAAAATATGCTTTTTAATTAAACCTAAGTTACTAACTCTCAAACTTGCAAGAAGTCAGTCCATTAGATTCCAGAAGAAAATGTGAAACACATTCATTTTCCAACCAAATTTGAAGCACCTCGCAAGACAACAGATTGCAAATTTAAAATTAGATTCTAGTGGGAGGCCCTGGTGACAAATCTTTATTTTTCTCCTGGAGCAAAGCTTGAAGGCTGTGAGAACCAGAACAATGATTAAATCCACAGCGAGCAATGAGCCTACAGAAATAAACTTTTCCTAAAATCTGCCAGCCAACAACAAAGATTTTTACTGAACTCACAAGAACCACATAGAAAAGTGTACAACGCTAATAACCAAGTGTGAACATACACATTTTATTGTAATTAAAATGTGCTTTTTCAAAAGGGCAAGAGAAAGCCTGAAATTCCACAGTAAACCTTTGAGTTTCTCAGAAACTCCAGCAGCATATTCAACTGTTTTCAAATCAGAACCTTTCAACCCGCCATTTCTTTTTTCTAAGCGGCTCTCGCATATGTTAAAGCACAGGATGGACTCCAAAAAGGCCCTTCAGGCAATTCAAATAAGAGAAAAGAAAGAGAGAGAGAGGGAGAGAGAGAGAGAGAGAGAAAGGAAGGGATGTCATCAGTAGCTGCTTGAAAGCCATTCAGATGCCTTTGTATTGCTAAACGGGTGTAACCAAAAACCACATGCAGCTTATCCGTATTTTTCCTTCCCCTGAACATCATCACAGCAAAGTCCTAAAGAAAAATATACGGACACACATGTACCTTCTGAGGCAGTACTGGTATCCAGCGCAACCTTCCCCAAGAGGGCTGTGGCATTTAGAGGTATAGAATTGCAAATGATACCAAAATGAACAGTTACTGGGACTGCAGAAGCTGTCAGCACCTGCCACTCAGCGACTCCATTACTCTTGCGTCAGAGTCTATGACTATATGCCAAAAACCTGGGGAGAAAGAGGGGAGAAAAAAAAAAAAATCAGACAAAGGGTTAGCAGGAACAGCTATACAGAAGGCCATCTTCTGCCAGGTCCTGTTATCATCACTTACCTAAGAAACACTGTGCAATACAGCGTGCAAATGCTGTCCTTAAATTCGAATGATGAAATCTGATGATAGCAGAATCAATGAAAAACCCGGTCAACCACTGTCGGCCCAAACTACAGAACGTAGAGAGTTTCTCTTCACACCACTTTCTTACAGTAAAAATCCACACAGACATTAACATGCTCCCTGACGAGGACAGTCTGTCTCAGGCAGGGCTAGAAAACCTCAGGTCCAAAAACATGCTGATGTCTGAAGGTGACCACCAAAAAAGGCACCTTTCAATAAACCAGGGTCTAACCTCTGGCAGCAAGGGGGAACCCAAGCGCTCAGGGAACAGGTCTGAAACTGGAAGACCCTTGCGATTTCTCTGTGCAGACTGTCTAATTTACAAAAAGGGAGGTTATCTAAGCAAGGATTTCATTACCATTTCTCAAGGGCGAATCAGACTACGTAGGGCAGAGCATTTACATGCATTTTTGTGCATGGTGAAAGGATCGTCGAGTTAATTGCACTCACCAAGGCGCAGATACAAGAGACCAGCCTGTGCTTATTTAGACATAAGACAAGCCATTAAAATAGCCCTCAAGTTATACACATGCGCTCGTGTGGGTACCAATTCCCTGCCCTTCTTTGGCCTGATACCAATGGCAAGCACCCTTGCAAGTACACCGGCTCAAAGTCCAGTCCTGTGAGATAGCAACAACTACAAACTCACCGGAGGGATGGGCATGTTGCCCGAGACGGCTCGCAAGTCACCCAACTTCCCCTTCTCCCCGCCAAACACCAGCAGTAAAATACCAACTCAGCACTGCACACAAGAGTTTTGAGAGTTATAAACTTTTCCAAAAGTCTCAAGGAACAAGAGCCTTGCAAGAGATTACTGATGCCCTTCACGTTATTAGAGCTGCTTGGTGGGGGAATTGTGATCTTCAATCTTGGATGGATACTCAAAAGAGATGAGAGCCACTGGCTCCTTTCTAAATTAAAAACATTCTCATTTTCTTTCTCCTCCTTCATGTTCCCCTCTCTGCTCCCCACCTCCCCCTCTTCCCCCAAGCTGTTGGTTGAGATCTGAAAAGCAGTTCATGAATTGCTCAGGAGCTGGCAAAAATTAATAAAATGAAGCTCATTTATATTGAAATGGACTCATTACCATGCCAGCTGCCAATAATTTGCAAGACGGGAATCTTGCTGACAAACAAGGTCCTACAAGCAAGAGGGTTCCCACCTGCATCCACCGCAGGACGAGTAACCCTGCAGTGTGCATTCCTCGCCTCCAAAGAAAAAGAAATTGCAACCACCTTATTTCAGATCCACTTGCTGCTTCCCCAAAAAGCTTGCCCAAAAGAAGAAAAAAATCTGACATGGTTGAGCACTTTATCAAATTTTCCATCCTGAAGCAGCTTTTGAGGAGCCTGTAACTCAGAAAAATCTGTTCCAGGCTCAAGCAAACTCTGGTCACTTCTGTGAGAAACCAAGTAAAACGTCATCCACTCCCTACACCACCTGTGCTGCTCTGACAAAAATCTTTCTTCTTGTACTCATTTGTTAAGAAGGTGGAAAGACCCAATGATTACAACTGGATCCTGGATTATCCAAATCTTCACTAAACTCCAGTACATCAGAGGGGCTGGCAATACCCTTTGCCACGGACAGATGAGCACGGTGCACACGTGGCTCCTCCAGAAGACAAAGATTTATCACTGCCCACAGATTCTTTCCTGAAAAAGTTCATTCCTATTCACTTTTACAATTTGGGGACCACTTCCTAAAGAAGACCAAGCTATACTTTTCAGGAAGAACTTAAATTTTTCATAATTCTCTGCCATCGATATGCACTGGAACAATCCTTACCCCCGTGCTTCCCGGTTCACCCTGCCAGCCCACGCTCTGCCACAGCAGAAATTCTGGGGGTCTGCAGTGCTGAAGTAACCTCAGAGAAGGACTTCCCTCCAAGGAGATCTTGGCAAGAGGGGATGCCTGTGCTCTGACCACCTGCTCAGACCACCAGTAACTCACCAGTAACTGTTTTCAGAGTAGATGGGCAGTTATAAACATTGGCACATGGAACAGTTCAGTTCATTTAAAAAAACCCTCAGATGAAGGTTTTCAAACTTCCATGTTCAAGACAAAATATTCAGCCTTAGAGCTGACTCTTGCAAACATGCGTATACAGATACGCACACATATATATATATATGATGCACGTATGCATGCATGTACGCCGATGTCTACATATGCCAATGCACCTCCTCTTATTCTTTGAAGGTTTGGAAGTAGCACAGCTGTATTTATTTCATAGCCACAAAGCAGTGCCTTGAAAAATCAGGCCAACGAGCTCCCACAGGGCTCATCACACAGCAACTTAAGTCAATCCAAACTGAAGAAGCTCGCAGCAAACCACCATGAATGGATTAAATGAATGCATAGTAGGGAAGCAGAATATATTAAAGGAGCACCTTGTTATTCATCACATCTGCTACCTGTGATTCCAGGTACAGCAAAGAGAGGTTTGACTTTCTCATGCTGGGAGCAGTTTGCAATGCCAAAAGATTAGGAAAAAAACCAGAACACCTGTTTTATTTTTGCTTGCGGACACTTGACATTAACATTAATGAATGAAAAATATGGAAGCTGTAGTTTTCTAAAAGCCTCCTTTTAAAAGCAGAACGCAAGGAAAAATAAGTATATAAGTATATCCCCTTCACCAGTGAGTATGAAAAGTTGGCTAGGACGACAGCTCTCTTTCAATTCTATTTTTTTTTTGATTTTATGATGCATCACTTTTTCTCAGATTCCAAATGCAACTGCAAATGTGGTATCAGTTGGTCATTAAGCAAATCTTCACGCAGCTTTGAGAAGCCCTCGGTAAGTCTACATAAGCCATCAGGATATATATACACGGGCAGAAAGCAGTAGTCATTTCATACAGAAACTAGTTAATATTAATCAGTGGCTCTGGGCTGTATTCCCTACCCATGATCCCAGTTTCACACCATTGCAACTCCAGTGTTCGATCTTGTCTCCTGAAATGGAGAATCAGGCCCTTTATTTGTAACTGGAGGCCACATTTCGTCAGCCTTTAATACCTCTAGCTAATATGAACTGCTGCCAAAATCAATCTATCAAATCACTTACCCTGAGAAGGTAAATGCTCTAGTATGCTCCAGGGTCCTGGTGCCTTGACAACTCTGGCTCTCACCATCCCATATCCCTGGGCTCCCCTCTACAAAACAAAATACTGCAACCCACAGGAGATGGATAGGTGCATGAGTGGATGGATGGACAGATGGACGGACAGACGGATGGATGGAGAGAAGCTGCTCTGTGTCTGAGGGAGTTTTCTGTGACAGGGCTTGGTGCATGCATGGGTTCAGAAATGTAATTCAGAGATGCTCCAAGCTTCCCTGTTCTCAGTGGAGTCGCTGACACTATGTACAACAACTGAGCTCTGACACCTACTCTAGTGGACTGCAGAAGCTGGTTGACTTTTAAACCAGTGAAAATAAATGACGAACATGCTCGTTTTTGTGGTTTCTTTCTATGACATATAAAATGTCATAGACTTTCTGTGACATATAAAATGTCATAGAAGACTTCCATTTGTGAGGAAAAAAATATTTTAAAGTAATCATGGCTTATACTACCTGTCAAGGAGAATGGTTGCTCTTGAAACTGGAATTTGACAATGATGACCACCCAGATGAGGTTGGGGGGAACATCTGCACATGCTCAAGAACTGAGCAGCAGCGCTAGAATTGCAAAACCTCTTTGGAACTGCCTCACTAACATGCAACCTTTGTGTCTGTCGTGGTTAGGAGAACAATGCTGGGTGATCCCTTCAGATGAAGAGGAGAAGAAAAAAAAATAAACCCACGTTCTTTTTGTGGAGCATTCATAAAGTAAAGATGTGGGAATCCTTGTTCCTCCAGCTGTAGCCCCTCACCTATGAGAATTTCTAAGAAAGGGAAGAAAAGTAGTCGAGAGGTGGTGTCCCTGGTGGCAGGGAGGCTGGATTAAAATGATCTCTAAGGTCCCTTCCAGCTTAGGGCATTCTATGATTCTATGAAAAGGCAAAAAGAGAGGAAGGGAGGAAGGTCTGTCAGGAGACTTAAAACCTCCGTACAGCCGACAGTCAGCCATCCCCAAATCTCAGAAAAGGAAAACAAAACCAGAAGCACGGCACTGACAAAGCACCATGGGGCCTTGGTAATAAATTAGTGGAAGAGAAGAGCAGGTAGCCCAAGGGAAAGCCCCCTCTTCAGGTTTCTATATTTATAACGAGGGGATGTGAATAATTGACACGTTTGCAGGTTTGTTTGTTTTCTAATCATTTTTACAACGATCTGAATGTGTTTTAAGTCTTTCTCCTTCTCTTCCCTTTCATTTTTAATAGTGGGAAAATCCCCCTTTCTTCCCTAAGGGAAATCTGCAAGGTTTTACACGTTTACAGGAAAGGGCAAAGCAGGGAAAGGATTCTAATTTCAGATCATCAGACATAAGCAAATCTATGGGAAGCCACGAGGGCAACTCCCTGGAGCCTGTGGGGTAGACGAACAGCAGCTTGTGCACTGCATCCTGGGAAGCTCAGGGGTTTTACATCCCACGCCAGGGAGCTGCAGCCAGCGTTAAGCCACGAGGGAGCTGCAGGGAAGAAGGAGCCCACTTGGCTTCCATGGAGGACAAGAATGAGAAAGGTAGCTACAAGGACTGCGTGTGCATTTACGTGTTACTTAAAAAAAATAAAAAAGAATGCCCAAAATGCAGCTGAAAGAAAAATGAGGTGTGGTTTGTTTATTTACCTTTAGGTTATACATTACTGTTACTACACTTTGCTTGAAAAAGACTTTCTGCTTGTGCCAAACGAGTAGAGAACTGCTGATACACAATGAGGACGGGATGTGCCAACTGCATTGAAAAAAAGCACTTTATTTAGAAGTAACAAGAAAACGTTCAGACCAGGAGACAGAGCCATCAGAACACTCACTGCACAGCCAAGGATGGACAGCTGGAATAGGGAGGAGCGAGAAGTGGACCGGAACCTCGTGGACTGCGCATGCATAGAAGAACCACATTGCGCCACGGTTTCCAGCAATGAAAATTCAAGCCCTTGGCTTGAGTGACCAGGGAGCCACTGAGGCAGGATGTGAAGGATTAAAATGTTGTGGAAAGAAGTTAAGGCAAATAATTGAGGGAGGGGGAACAGGAGAGGAAGCATTTAGTGTATGTCCTCATTTCAGCAGAGAGGTAAGTAATCTGATTTTCAGGCAATGCCAAAGACCTCACACAGTTCATTAAGATGGTGCCTGAGATATGAAGACAAGTATCTAATTTTAGATACCCCAACTTAAGTACTGGGGAGGGATTCCAGAGGTCTATGGAAAACCAGGAGGCAATTTCAACTCGGGCAAATGCACAATCAGAGTAGCTTCTACATTTCGGCTGTACTCTCTCTGACAGAGAATGAGGTACCTCACTGAGGCAGAAAAGCACTGTGAAATACGCTATACAATTAGTAGAAAGTAAAAACAACTTCCGCAATGAGGCCACAAGGGAAGCATAATAAGGAAAAGCACTGAAGCAGAGGATGTCCTTCTAAGTTTATAAGCGTGCCTTGCAGATGTTTTGGTACCAGTATCTCTCTCACTGAGCTCCTACTTTTAAGTCAGGGCCTCACAAGATTCAGCCTGCACTGAAATTGTTGGCTAGGGTATGTGTGCTGGGCTAGGACAGAGCAGGGCTCGATTCCTGCCTGGCAACCTGCCCCCTGCGCACCCCAGGCAAGCTGGGGAGACTCCCCAGAGCTCCTTTCCTCTCTGCAAAGCATCGATATAGCACTCTCGTCAAATGCAGAAAGACCCAGGATAGCTACATCCCCAGTTTAAAAGGGCATTGGGTGACTCCAAGGAGGAAAGTCATCTTTAACTACAGAACGCACACGTTGAACATCCCACGCTTTCTCAAGGTAAGAGGGTTTATATTGCCTGACAGGTCAAGGATGCCACAGTCAGGTTGCTCTGGAGGGCCAGGGCCAGGTGGAGATGTTTGAGCCAGCATTCACCCACGCCAGAAAACAAGACTACCAAGAGGACTACCAGCTTCAGCCTGCACTGGGCACTCCCGCTGGGGCTGCTGGAGAGGTCAGGAGGAACAAAAAGGAGGTGAAGAGGCCACCCCACTTCACAAAACCCAACACTGGGAATTACAAATACTGTTTATTCAGAGGCAGGGAGGAGAGGCAAGTGGGCATATGACCAAATGGGCTGCCATTTCCACCTAGGGTGATGATACCAACCACCACAGAGCAGGTTTGTCAGCCTGGCATTACTGTAGTATAAGCCCTTCTCCAGCACACGGAAAGAAAGAAAACATTCATGCAAAACTTAGCTGGTCTGTACCAGCTTGGCACTGTCATAGTTAAATTAAGTAGTCAGATTTTATCTTGCACGTCCTGACAGAACCTGATCACTCAAACGTAGTCGCAGAGATGTATCCATACCGCAGTTAGTTTATCTGGGTTTACCGGTTTTAGTCACAAATCATACATCACATCTCCTGACACAGCTCCTGCTGATAGCTCTTCCCCGCGGGAGGAACACACAACACTAAAGGCGGCACGTTGGGTGTTTCTTCTTTCATTAAGAGGGGTAAAACCCATGAGGGGGAGTAATCCTGCGGGAAGACACCCTCAGGGCTCAGGAGTTGAGCCCCCACCCCAGGAAGAGGCAGGCAGGGAGCCAGGGTCTTGCCCTGGAGTGGGAAAAGGACAGATGAGCAGATATTTTTGAGAGGAAAAGCTAAAACTACCGAAAGTCAGGGTAAGGAAGCTTTGTGACAGAAAGCTGAAACCTGTCAGCTCCAAGTATGACCTCAAAATAATATGAATGCTTTGCCTTCATTTTCAGTAAGGGCATGGGGGAGCAAGGCATGTAAATCACCACATCTGAGGTATCTGAGGAGCAAAATTCAGAGTTTAAAAAGTGCCAGTCCACAGGAGTTTTGAATCCAGATCCCAAAACTATGAGAGAAGCGGTGCAAGCAACCACAGAGATATGGACAAAATTTTTTATACTAAAGCCTGTGGATCAGGATCCTGCCTGGGACTGGACAAAAAGTGATCCCGGCAACAACATGCTCATCTGTCTGGCCTCAACATCAAGCAAGGTTGGAGAGCACATCTGAGAGATAGAATGGGGAATGACATGGGAAGAAGTGGGAAACTGAATGAAATGCAATATGGATTGTTGTGCACTACTGTGATCATTTTCTCCAAGGTGCCCCATTTTCCTGGGGAGGAAAGGGCAGAAGATATCTTTCCAGGAAGCTACTAGTTAAGCTGAGGATGACAAAAATTGGCATCGGAATTATGATATGCACAAGAAAATTTGCAAAGAGGTCGTGCTGAAAGGAGAATTATCTGGCTCAAGGGACCATGTTTTTTAACGTTTTCAGTGATGACATGCAAAGAAAAAAATATATCAGTGACTTGTGCTGATGATACAAAGCCAGAAAGAGTTACAATACAGAAGAGACCTTTAGTCGCTTATTGATACCAGAAGACTATAAGCTCCCGATGTGATAAAAATTAGAAAAAGGCAAATGTAATCAAAAGATGCACCACGCAAGACTTGTGCAGCAGAAACAGGAGTGAATGCTGCCACAGACAACATTGTCCTCATCTAGAATAACATGCACAGCCCTCATCATCTGTGGCAAAGGTTAATACAGGCCAGACTATCTTCAAGTAGAGCAAGGCAGACATGATGAAGCATAGAACTTCACTCTGAGAGGTGAAAACAGGACTGTCTCATGTGGCAAAACAAAAGGCTGCAAAAGGACATGATTTATGTTCACGGGCAGAAAAGGGTAGGTTAAAAAATCATACATTCAAATAGTTGCATTCGTAGTAGTTTCATCCTGACAGAACAGGCAAGGCAAGGTTTAAATAGACCGTGCCTTCCTCCCTCTTCCCTTTGCAAATGGCCTCCAGGCAGGCAGCAGACCCTGGTACTGGGGTCAAGCAGAGAGACCTGCTTCAGAGCAACAAGCCCCCAGGACCAGATCTCCCAGGACAAGAGAGACGCACAGCAGGCAGGTCTCTGCCGTCCCAGCGTGACTGGTGCTGGCCTCGGGAGCTGCAGGACCAAGCCAGGGTGATCTCTCTCTCAGATGCATTTCAATGGACAAGGGTTGAAGACTACACAAGTTTTGCACGTGGATTTCACTTAGAGAGATTAAACTTTGCCTCTAGAATAACAAAACTGTAGTAAAATGGGACACAAGCATGTAACAAAGAGGCAGCTTCATGCACCAAGCAACCCCAGTAGATCTGGCTGCCCTGGATTTCATGAACTGTCCAACCTTGGTGGGATCCATCCATGGACTGAAGCTGCAAGAGAGCTTGTCCTCTGAAAGAAAACGTGAAACTCAAGCTGTGCCTGAGCAATATGAAACAAGTAACATATCAATGCTGATGGACTAATCCTTGGCAGATTAATCCCTTGTCAGACAAGGCAGTCGGTTCAAGTTCTCCTCCAGCTTTGCAAACTGTGGTCAATAAAGCTAAAATGTCGTTGCTGGCACACATAAGATACCTCCAATTAGTGCAAAACCAGCACTGCCAGATGACCAGCTGTGGGTCATGTACCTTTGAGCCACTGACATCCTACAGAGTAGACTGTCAAAAAGAGCTTCAGTTTTCTTCTTTTGAAAAGGATTCAAAAAGTATCACCAGAGAGGGAGCAAGGAGAGGTGTTCCAAATCCCAGGTGGGAATTTTCCAGCACCAGGTTCTCGCTTTCTCTAAGTACATCGATATGTAAATATTGTATTAAAAGCATAAGCAACTTATTACAAGACAAATTGAGGACAACTGTTCTCGGAACATTTGGTAATGTAGTAACTCAAGAAAGCCTCCTGTGAAGGTGCCTCCCACAGGAAAGGTGGAAAATGGAAATTTTAGGTTCACCCAACAGAGGACTTTGATCTGGACCTCCCTGGTTTTGTAGGGGTGACATCCTCTTGGGTATAGGATGGAAAGCAGCATGCAGGTGCATGGACATGTGCAGGGGTAAGGGTGGGGAAGCCACTCTGTTTTACTAGTTGCTCTAGAAAATTAAGTTTTCAGTTGAAAATATTGAGTGAGGTAAGCCCAAGCCGCAGCTCTAGGGATTGCTCAGAGCCTCGGATCTTGCCGTGCATCTGCCTAATCCCACCTGGGAGCTCCAACAACATGGCATCACTTGACTGTGGCCCCTCCGCAGCTTATAACTGGCTCCAGAGTTTCTTAGCAGTTCCAGATTCACAAACCACATTTCAGTGAATAAACCATTCACCAGAAAAGAGAAATTGATTGCCTAGCTCGAAGTGAAACATTGCTGGAAAGTCACCCGGCAGACCTATTTATTAGAGAGAGCGGTACAGATGCCACTCGTCTGAAGTGCAACCAGAGCACTGGTGGAAAACCGCTTACTGTCAGCTCTGGTTCAATGCTTCTTCTATAAAAGAGGGTCACTAATAAAATGTTCTGCCTTAATATTTATAAGAAGAATATTTTTCTTGCCTGTAGCAGTTACTGAACGGTATAGTCACATTATATGGTGCTAAGCATTAAGCAGTGGAGGGGGTTGAATTCTAAAGTATGCATTAGAAATGCAGGCTTCTCAGGAAACAGTAGCTGTACCTCTTCAAAAATGGTAAAAATATCAGTCAGACCATCAAACGAAGACACAGTAAATCTACGCCGCACTTGATATTTTCAGCAGTACTAAGTATCACTCCATCATTTTCAGTGCTTCACATTGGTATGTGGCCCAGAATAGTCCTAAAAGAAAATAATCAGTTTCCTCTTTAAATTTAGAGAGTGGCAGATGATTTTAGTAGCTGAGAAAGCTACTGATATTTTCCATGGCATCATTCCCAGCCCGAGTGAAAATAAAAATTGCAGTAAATGTACACATGCTGTGTTTGCAGACACTGACCATATTCACCTATACCCACATTACAAGTGAATTATTCAGCCCACTTTAGCTCATAACAGTTCCTGAATTCACGTGAATGGCATATGTCTGACAAACAGAGCGATCTCCAAGCTGCAGGAAAGAAGACCACACTTTCTCAATCACTTCCCAGCACTGTTTTTGTTTGCACGTACACAGCCCCCACTGTGTTACCAGAGAAAAACTTTCACTCAAATGGTTATTAAGAATAATATCAGGGAGCCTGAATTTCAGTCCTCTTGAAAGCCACGTTTCCTCCTTCCTGTGCCAAAGCCACCAGAAGTGACTCTGCCATGCCTTCCACTCCACCAGCAGCCACCTTATCTCCATGCCGATCCTACAGACCTGGGGCAGGAGGAGTAAATTTTGTAGCACGTGTAGCAAGCAAAGGCAAAGAAGAGACTACTGCCATTTTGAAGAGGAATTTTTAAAGGGAAGCCCTTTAAAGAGGGGCCAAAAGAGAAAAGCAAAGGCCACTTTTACAACTGAGGCAAACAAAGACTCCCTTGTTTTGCAGCGCTACACCAGCCTTTGCACTTCTTTCTGGAAGTCAGTATTATTTGTGCTGGTTCAGAGATCTCTACCATTGAAGTTTTCACATCGCTAGTACAGGGTCTGCTCTACAGATGCTCTAACGATCTTTGGACATTGCCATCAGAGACAGTCTTCCCAACTTAAAAGATCACCTTATTACTCAGTCTCGATGGGCTGCACATCCCTTCAAGTCAATCAAAATATTTCAAATACAATTCCCTCTTCCACTTGTCTACTTGCCTTTTTCCATTACTTTTCAGAGTCAACATACCTACATGAAAAGAGGAGGAGGGGAAAAAAACCCTATTATTTACACTTTTCAAACCATCTCCTATGAAATCGTTCTCAAAAAGTCATCCCCTGTAGAGCTCTCTGCAGCACAGGAATCTAAGCACAGTCTCAAAATTGAGGCCAGATCTACATTACAAATATTTGCCAGCACAGCTATGTCAGTCACAAACCTGATGGACCATAACCTCTGATTATGTGTGCAGAGGCCACTACAATACAGTTGTAGGACCAAAACTGTGACGTGACTTAGAGTAACACCTTCCCCCCTCTAAAGTAAAACAAGCTTAGAATAAGCTCTTCAAGCAAAAGCGCTGTTTCGCTTGCAGAAGCAGCAGCCTCGTGAAGGTTTTGTACTGCTGCAAACAGGTTGTGCTGGTGTACCACACCAGCGACGCACTGTTAACGTATATCTGGCCCTGCTGCACCCCACTCCTGCACCTGCCCTCTTCATTCCTCTTCATTTCTCCACCAGCCCTACTTGCTTTCAGCTTGCTAGGAGGAGAGTCATTCTTTCCTCCCTTAGTCTCTGTTGTGCAAAATCTGGGCTTCTCCAAGCAGCCTCCCGTCATTGCAACACACAGGCAACACAAAACGCTCTCCTTTTTGCCATACTGCAGCCAATTGCTTCTCGTCTGCAAGGCTGCCAGCTTCCGGCTGCACTGAGGGTGGGCAGAAACCTCAGATTGTAAGGGGAAGAAAAAGCATCTCCTTCCACAGTGCTGACACCATCCTTTTCTTCAAAAGGAAGCTGTCGAGCTTATGCATATCAGTTGCAGTCAGAACAAGCCGCCATACAAGCGATCCAGCAAGCCTCCCGCCCGCAGAAATACCAGCTCTCTCAAACACCTTGCCTAAAAGCCTTAGTGAAATCAGTGGAAAATTCATTCAGTGGGGTTTGGATCAGGGCCCTGAAGAAGTCATGAGGTTTGAAGAGTTGCATACAAAACCAACAAGCTTAGCCTGGCTTCCGTCATTTCTGAATTGCAATGGGAAATTCCTCTTTTCGTCATGCACGTAACTTCCACGCCAAAAAGGAAAAGGCAAAAGGAAGCAAAGAACAGTAGGAAAAGAATCTCAGAGAAACGAGATGCTATTTCTCCAGCTTTTCCTAAAACCATTTCCTCAGCAGTCATTTTTAGCACCTTTTGCTTTGGCACAGCCCCTCCATGAGGTGAGGTGCCCCTGAGCCTCTAAAACTGGCTCCTCCTGCCCCTTTCTCAGGGGCTGTCCCACCAGGGTTTGGCTGCACAGAAGACTCCTTCTACTCCTACTCCTCCTCCTCCTCCCCTTCTCCCTGCTCTGGCTCAGGAGACCAGACAGCCCCAGTGAAGAGGAGGAGGAAGGCAACGGCAGACAGTGATGAATCTTATATATATTTTTTTTAAAAAACTTGAAATTCCCACATCAGCTACGTTCAGATAAGGTACTCAAAAGCAACAAAACATTTATTCCTCTGTTTTAAGCTTTTGAGAGCCAAATGAAGACAGCACAGGCTGGAGAAAAGTCATCCCTCCTTTCGTCCATCTTAAAGTTTGTAGCAGCCACTATACCACCCTCCCAGTGACATTTGCAAGGTTGCAATTAGCTACCGTTATTTCTGTAATCTTATATACTGTAGCAAACAAGTCCATTATCTGTGACATTTTTGTGGGATTTCTGTTGGTTCGCTTGTTCCGGAGGCTTATATTTATAAAAGATACAGAAATCTCATGGGCTTCCTTTGTTTGCAGTGTTTCAGACAGCTTCGGTAACTTTCAGGGTTCTTTTCAGGTTTGATTATTAGATCCCTAATTATGTACACAGGCAGTAGATAAGTTTTAAACATAATAAAAACATAGGAAGAGTAACTTAATGTTAAAAACAAGAGTGACCCCCTCCAAGCATCACCCAAACTCCCCTTGTACCAATTAATATGCAGGATATTGTTCAGCCTGATCACTTCTGAGCACAGCAGGTCGCAAGGGAGAAGTGATTTAAACCAGCTGTGCCTGCAACAGTTTTGAAACAAAAGCAATAAACTACTACAGTGATGGCTAGAAATGTGGTTGGAAGCCAGTTTCTACCACCTCCCTTCTCCTTGAGCTCCTCTTTACCCTAAAAAGCCTGAGCAATTTCACCGCATGGAGAAAAAGGGCCAAGAAACTGTTTTTTTGGCACAGACTTCGTTCCCTGGGGTGGGGTGACGGGCCTGGGGAAGGGCCATGTGCCTGCCAATTTGGGGGTCAAGAGCAAGAATCATGGTGAGAGGGGGCCTCAGAGCCCCGAGATGGGGACGGGGACGAGCACCAGCGTTGCTCAAGGCTACCAGCTCTGCTTCTGTGCCACGGGCAGTGGAAAAGAAGCAAAACTGCCCCTCGACCACCTCAACACCCTCCATCTCAAACCAGAGGTCAGACAGGAGCCCCCGCAGGAGCAGGCTGTGAACAAAAGGAGCCCGACGCAAGGCCTGGTGCGTCTTATCTACGCCCAGCTGTGGGAAAGGAGGGAGGCACTCCATTATCACTTCTCACGCAGGTTTTAACATGCCTGAACATATTCTCTGCTTCTTCATTAAAAAAAAAAAAGAAGAAACAAACCATGAAAAGGAATGTATAATCGCTTTCGCAGGGTGACTTTTTGCTCCAGCTTGCAGAGTCTGCCCCGCCATGTACTTTTCCCAGCGCAACGCGACTTGCGAAATATTTTACACCTCGAACTTCTCAAGAGAAGCAACTTCCCCCAACCCCTCTGGTAAAAAGGGTACCAAAATGCCAAAAGAAACCACCTGGATGGCTCTAACCAATAGGGCACCATAGAGGTGCGTACGCTGGTGGGGCAAAACCTGCACAAGAAAATTTTAGTTGTGGGCAGGTATAAAGTCATGCCAACTCTCTGCCGAGAGCCATTCATAAAAGCTGGTGTTTAATTTGAGGCACAAAACATTGAGAAAAACACAAGACTATGTGGCAGCTAAGGAGATCTGGAAAATCGGAATGGGAGGGGAAAGGAAAGGGATTGGAGTTAATCTTCCTAATGAGTGAAAAGGCTGGGAAAACTCTAGGAAGGTTTTGTGCGGGGATTTACATGTGCTCACAGGAGCTCAGCAAGGTTAATAACCTGCTCTTCTTACAACGCTGCACGGAAATACGTGATTTTAGGGCACAGGGCCAACTTTGTGAGTTTATGCTCAATCACTCCATTTTGATCTTCCTCCTTAAAGCCTGACTTCCAACCATGTTTTGAAAAGGAAATGAGTCCTATGCTTGTCTTAACAAGTGGGCAACACCTGCTCTGGCATTTTGAGTTTTACTGTATTGTTTGGGGTTTGGGTTTTGCTTTTTAAAGCCCAAACTTACAAGCTTAAGTTAAAAAAAGGCCCATAACCAGTTTCAGGATTAAGAGAGAAAAAGACTTTATTCATTCCCTCCTTTGTTTTCAGGAAACTTATCCTGACATTTCTCTGTCGATAGCTCACGAAAAAATGCAGAAAATGCAAACATAGGTGGGATGGTGCTTCAAAGGGAAAAGGTACAGCCCTGCTTTGGTTCCCAGTTGACTCTGACCAAGCCTATATTCTAGGATATTTCTGTATCATCAGGAGACCTTATTACTGGAACCTTTAACAAGCATGGAAAGCATAGCAACATCCTGCTTGCCAAGTGTAATTTGTTTATGCAAGATTTCCAGAATTCATCTTCTCTTTCCCCACAGAAGTCTGATGGTCACTCACAAGGAAGATATTTAAATGCTATAACATGAGAGTTTAGCAAAGCTCAGCACTGCTGTAATGGAAGCTGGTTACCACCAGACTCAGGGGATGTTTTTAGAAGAACACTCACGTGACTGAAGTTCAGTATTGTCCCAACGTACAACACCAAGGTCATTATATGGGGTACCACCCTGACAGATAACTTTATTGTAAGAAACAAGATTTAAAAAATATGCAGAATTCCAGACAGAATTAGCCCGTCATTCAAGTGACCAGCTTGAAGCACGATCAATGCGAGCAAGGATTGCTAGCGCGCCCATCAGCAATGAAGCCATTCCTGGGCCAGCATTTTTTTTCAGGAAAACTTTGAGATGAAGATTAATGGAGACACAAGGACAGCTCTCAGTTTAACCTGTCAGCCAGTGAATTTGGAATTATGAATTGTTGATCCCATAAGAACGATACTTAGATGTTTTCTTGCAGTGTACATCACTTAAGGTGCTATACATCAAAATGAAATAAATCAAAAAGTTTTGTCTGCTGTGGGTGAACTTTGCCCAATCAATTCATTAATGGAGTTTAAGGGAAATATTCAGAAGAATGCCACATGGTGTGAACAGATAAATGAGATGTCCCACTGTACATATTTTCTAGCTTAGTCTGTATTTAAGGCAAGCATTAAATAGCAAAATTGAACTACAACAAACACAGTTCTCAGTATTAAAATAAAAATTATAAAATAAAAGTTGTTGATTTTGTTGATACCTTTGCTGTGCCAAGCATAACAGGTTGATAAATTCCTACAGAAAGCACTATTCTTGCACTAGCTGAAGGTGTGCAAGTGACAATTTGAAACACTGAAGCCAGCCTAGCCCATGGCACAGGAGTGATACTTCAAGCCCACGTGGTCAAATCCCTCAGCAGCCTGTCTGGTGGGTTATGAGCTGTGGACTCTGTGGACTCACAATAAATGACATCCAATATCATGACAGCTAACTATAAATTTTAGTTTGGCTGACGTGATACCAAACATGACATTCTGGACTAGATTGACCATGAAGTTATGACTGATATCACACAAAGTAACCTGATGTTTCAGCATCGGGCTTAAATTCATTAATATGTTGTTAGTTAGACCAGTGTTAAGTGAAATCTCAAAATTCTACCAATATTTTCCAAATCCATTTAGACAAAGATATACTGATGCAACAGCCATCCAGCTTTCCCATGGAGATTATAGTGCCTTTCATGAAAGAAGCCAGGAAGCAATTCTACACACCAAGTCAATAAACAGAATTCAATTTAGAATTAGAAGAGTAAAAATTTCATTTTTAATCAGGGGAAATGGCAGAAATCATTAAAAATCAATAATCATTATGGTAACTCAGGTGAAACATCTGATGATTTTAAATTAAAATGGTCTTGCATTGGACTAACAAAGAGTTGTATTTAGAATATTTACAATGCTCTTGTACTAAAAAATCCACTTAAATTTAATGCATTTTTAATTAAAAGAATAACCCACAGGACTTGGAAGAAAAACCTGGTACAGCTTTACGGATCACTCTGCTGTAAAGGAAAACATTGTAAAGTTACCTCTGTCAAGAACATCTAAAAGAACTTCATCACATCATTCAAGTGAAGTGCAAAATACTATGAATATAAAATTTTCCTATCATAAAACTGAGATCATGCAGTATTTCCTCTTTAATCCTCACTCTAACATTTTGTGAATCCATTGCACTGTCTTAATATTTTCACGTATTAGGAAAGGATCATAAATATCAATAGGAAGGATGGTTAGGGTGCGGCAGCTAGAACCATCCCCATGGGTGTACCCAATTGCACTGCTCTGATTGTAACCTGGCCGTACAGGCTGAGCTGTGTGGCTTAATGGGGTATTTCACCATCGCTGCTGCTGTAGGGGCGGTAACTTCTAAGAGAGGACCAGTACGGACGTCTGCAGGCAGTCAGTGACTCAGTGCCCAGTTCAATTTTCTATTACAGAAGACAACACCCTTAGCTACCTTTTCTCCTGTGCTTTCAGGACAAAGCACTCCACGCACGGCTTGCTGCCTCTGCTGGACCCTACGTCCCTGTGGCTACTCCAGTGCACACCTCAAACTCTTCTCAGCTAGCAGGAGCTTTAGAGGCATGAAGAAACCTAAATTCTGGTACCCATACAACCTTTGTGGCAACAAACCAAAAGAAAAAGTCAGTTCTCCTGTGATTTTGTAGAGAGACAGATGCAGTGATATCGATGAACAGGTGACCTCTGCTGCTGCAGCTGAATCCTCTTTGCACAGAAAAATTAACTCCGCTGGTGTTCTTGGTACCACCAAAACCAAGCGTGCTGAAGGAGGCAAGGGAAACCTCACTGTAAGCAGAGAACCTCTCATGTGGGGAGCCTAAGGACCTCCAGGCATTTCCAAAGGGACGCAGCGCTGGCTTAGCCCTCTGAGCCTCCTCACAACTTCAGGAGTTGGCTGCACAACTCCGACGGCTCAGTCCAATGCACATACGCATCTGTGGTGACAGCCCAAAGAAAATTGCTCTTTGGACTGGTCTCTGAGAAGCTAGAACCATAAATGGTCATTTAGTCAAAGAAAAACCCCACTCAGCGTCTATACGAAATCCTGATAACCCAGCCCAGGCATGTGATTTGTATGCCTCACGCTCTTAGGGATCAAGCTCTTCACATACATTTATGTTTAATCCTTTGAGCACTATTTCAATGCCATAATGAAAATAAAATAACAGCTTTCAAGTGTAGCTATTGAGATAATCACATTCAGCCAGGAACAATCAGAAAACCCGAGTCCTCAAATCCACGATTTAGAGTGAAGCAGCTAATGCTAACAGGTAGCATTTCAGATCACATTTTGTACTGCTGAATAAATTCGATAACATTATACAATGCTGTCCCATCGGGTAGACCTATTTTCTGTTATTACTCTGATGAAACAACCTGCAGTACTTACATCAGGCATGTTCATGTTCGTGTTGTTTTCTTTACACTTAGTACCATTGCTTATTTTCACGTATTCAACAAGATTTTAGGAGAACAATCAGATCAGCTGCATGGGGGATGTTTTTCAAAGAAGGGCATGTGCTTTTAGAGTTGAGGCCCTATTTCTTCTAATTTTTCTAATTCTAGAGGATTCTGTTCAACTGCAAACCAAGAACTTTGGTGTGCAGCACCCAGGCTTTCTGATAGGTTTATTAGCTTATTCAGTTGTGAAGCTTAAGTGAAGGCTGTATCTTATAGTGGAGGTACTAGATTAGGGCTCCACTCTCAAACTTAATTCCACAGATTCACAGGCAAATATCTTAAATCTCCCTGCATCTCAAATCTCCTTTTACAGATGGAGAAATTACATTCCTACATCACTGAAATAAAGTTAGAATAAATCCATTTATATAGGTGAGCTGCTCAGGCAGGCAACGTGATGGTGACAAATATCTAGACAGAAGGGACTGTGCTCAACACCGCATAATTTCATCGGAGCATCAAAAAACACGTCACTTTGCTTCACATAAAAGGCCTCTCTAGAATGAAGTGAAAGGAATCATATGCACTTCTTTAAAAGATGACCAGAATTAGTCTGATATACAGACTTGTAGGACTCACTCAATTACTTTGAGATAATATTGCAATAAATTGTAGGTCAGGCACGGTGCAATATGAATCCCCAGCCTCCAGCACTCATCTATTAGGTTTAAAAAGAAAGGTCAGAAGAAGATAATCCTCTTACTGCTCTATCAGTTTTACTAGTAGAGACTCTAAATGTGACATTTGCTCCAGCTTTAGCAATAGAAGAATTATTTTCATTTGCCAACATCCCAAACATCACGGAGGCAGTGGTGGGGTTAGTCCAGCCTTGAGCAATCACCAGCTCGACCCAGCCAACCCTCACAGCTTTTGAAAGCCCTTCAAGTGGGAAGCTGAGAAAGAGGGCAAGCATCAAGGCTGGACAGGCCTCCGCACAAATATATTTACTTCTGAGACCTCTGGAGAATATTGATAAAAAATTCACAGCAACAAGTTTTGGTAACTTCTGGTGCAAAGAGAGTAGCAAAAAAGCAAGCGTCGCCAGGGAGGCATGAAGTTGCTGGTTCTCCCTTCTGCATCAGATTCTGAGTAACATTAAGACGTGAGTAATACCTTTCCGCAGACTGCAGCGAGGCAAAAAATTTTATCGCCATTTAGAGAATGAATCAGTAGCTCTGGAAGAAAACCTTCTAAAAGCTTTTATCTTCCCATATTCAAATACACAATTTTTAAGGGGAATATGATAAAAGTATAATGTTAAATATCTGCTGAAAATGCTTTACTCCTTAATTCCTCCTCATCAGCATTATAAGCTGTCAAAACCTGTCCTATGTTGGATCTGTTTTACTTCTCTCTCTGAATAATCTAGGACAGAAGCATGTTAGAGAAAAGTCAGCGAAAGCAACAGGTGAGCAGTGGTTTTGAAAATCTGATGCCGCTCCCTTAAGTGACTCATTTTGGGGTTCAATGAGCAAAAAGTGTATTAAACTTTAAAGGGATTCCTGTACAAAAATAGCTCTCCTCAGCTGGCTGGTCTTGGTAAATTTAAAGTGAGATGTACACTCTGATGAGCAGGTTCAAGATTGCTCTTAAGAAGCTGTCTATCTGCAGCTTGCCTGTAATCTTGTCTAAATTACAGGCAAGGTAAGGATGGCCAGCTGTGCTTCTCCCAAACCTGCTGTGGGGAGGAAAATGCCAGTCAGATGGGGAGAACTATTTCAAAAATAGGATTATCAACTCTGAGGCTTGTGATAATGGCAGAGCTGGAGCAGGTTCTGGTGGCAAGCAGGATCCAGCCCCCTTGACCACAGGAAATCCTGGTGCTCAGACTAGGACCTCATCCCAGTAGTGTAAGAGTGCATGTATTTACAGGGGCTGGCAGGCAGGTCTACGTCCTGGAAATGAGGTCATATGAACCCAAAACTGCCTCCAAAGGCAATCCCTCAGACTTCTGGTTCCTCCTGTAGACAACAGCCTTAGGCTAAAACAGCTTAGGGTAAAATGCACTGGAAATGTGCAAAGTATGTTCAATAAATATCAGAAAAACACGTGAATGCTCCTTAATCCTCAAAATCTGCATATGAGGAGCCATCTTTCTTCACACCTCAAGGCACTAAGGCACCATGTCTGAATTTTGGGCAAGCCATCCGTGGCAGGAACCAATCTCCTAGTCCAATCAGCAGACTACACATCCTCCTAGAAGCAGCCACACTTCACCTCTTCAGCAAATTATTGCTGAAATCAACTTAAAAGTTTTTGGTGGGGGAGAGAAGGGGCAGGAATCCAGCAAAGCCCTGAATGCAGGTCAGGAACCTGAAGGTTTACTTCCATAACCTCACTCAGTACATCTAAGTTAGTGATACTTGCTTATCTAATGAGGCTCTACCTCCCCAAACAACACTACAGTTGAAAAACAACCCCCCAAAACTTGAGCTAACAGCTCAAGTGCCTCCACTGGCACCTTCAGAAAGAAAGACAGTCTCCGAGGAAGAAGATGCCACCCCTGGATAGCAACCTCACAGCTCATTGCTAGTCTACATCAACCACATACTACAACATCCTCAGACTTTCTTTATCATGCCATGTCTATAGCTCTCCACATTTTACTGTACAGGATATTACTTCTTCTCTTAATAGATTTATTTGTAATTTTGTCTGCCTGATCATTCACTATCTGGGAGCTGTGGTATTACTGGGCTCCAGTTAACCTCCAGAAACGTCAGCCTTTTTACCCCTGCACATTTGTACTCAGCACCAAACAAACATTTGCTACAGCACTTCACTGTTTACTTGCACAGGACACATTTCTCTGATGTTCTACATTGCTGAACTATGCAAAAAATAGCATACTCCACTGACATACTTCCTATATGTTTTGCAAGTAGTTGTATCTGTGGTTTACAGACACAAGGGCCATGTTCTCTTGAGAAGTTTGTCTTCTGAGACATCATTCACCCCCATCACCTCTCGGGAAGTGGTCATGGACTCTGCTGTATTTATACTGCAGCTGCATCTGAAAGCTCCAGTGTGGGTTGAAACCGGAGCTCCCAGCGCAAGATATGTGATCCCTTGTCCAGGAGCTCACACAAAGCTGTTTTCAGTATCATCATTGACTCAGGCTTGTCAGTTATTTCATTGCCACTTATTTGGTGCTGGCTATGCCATGCCTCATGCAACAAGGCAGTCCCATCTTCCCTTTCACATGGCACCTAATACTTTGGGGGAACCAGCCCACATCATTTGCTGATGGAAACCAGGCTATTGGCAGGCCTGAAGTGGCTCAGCCTCCTGCTTCCCAGGACTAACCAACACATACCCCACGAGACTCCAGCTCATGCACCATTGGCCAACACGCCTGATATAGAAACCAACCCCCTTCTCTATCTCTCTCTCCTCCAGCCCCACCCTGTCCCAAATCCTTGCTCTTCCCCACTATCTGTTCACTGCCAGCTTCTCCCTGCCCCCTTATCCTCTCCTGGAAAATGAGATCCAAGTGAGAACAGCTGTCAGGTCATCAGAAAGCTGAGGTTTCTTCATTAGCTGTGATGCTCCATGAGCTCAAACAAGGCTGCAGCTAGACCTTGCCCACAAAGCCTCTATTTCCAAATAATCCCACCCTCTTCTCCCAAAGACATGGCTGCAGCACCCCAAGCCCTGAGGACATTTTTACCCTTGAAGCAATGCCCCCAAAAAACACCTCTATTTTTTCCTTTTCACATACCCAGAAGCATGAATCAAAAGCTGATTGTGGTAGGTACTGTGGATTTCTCATGCTCTCTGACAGCTGTGTTCTGTTTATTCCTCACATTACTTAATGTTACTTCAAGATACAGATTCCAGCTTTTTCAGTACCTTTGCAGACATGCAACTTTGCCCACTGCTGCCCTCAACTCCCCTGCTGCAAAAACGATGGAGGTCCCACTTCAGCAGAAAGGCACCAGCTGTCCCTTGGGCAGGGGACGCAGCCCGCGCTGCTGGTGAGGAAGGGCAAGGGGCTCACAGGGACACTGCCAGCAGGTCCAGAGTCATCATGTAGCTCTGGATACTTGTACGGGTTGACCCAGTTCAAGTGGCCCAGAACAACTGACTGCATCTACTCCCTCCTGAAAAATCTCCTGTTCCCTTTCGTTTCCCTTTAAAAAAACTCACAAACATAAATTCCCAACTTGAAGGTATGCTCAGGTAACCATGTCAAGCCTGAAGACCTGTTTTAAACAGTAAACAGAAGCTGAAACGTCATGCATTCACGCATATGCCTCCAGGAATGACAGCTTGAAGGAACATATCAAACAGTATGACTTTCTAAATTAAAAAACAAGCAGGCTGGTAAATTACAGTGATTTTTCATTCCATAACAAAGTACGCATATACAAAAGTGCTTCCCAGAAAAAGATTACTAAGAAATCATCCAGATGTTACTAAAGCATTAAGATTAATTTGCTTTAAAAAAAAATAAAAGTAGCAAGGAAATGACTCTCACTGGGTTTTTTTTCATAAGTTTCATCCTGCAATTTTCAAGTGAATTGACTTCTGTATTCTGCCTTAAGTCTTACACCAAGGCTACGTGCATTTCTGGTGCCTGCTACCTATGCTTGCATCTCTTACGGTAGCACCTTGCTAACTTTACCCCGGGATGCCACTCAACAAAATGTAATTTTCCTCCCACTGAAAGGAAAAAAATAAAAAAGCATTTTCATTGTTGCTGTTGTGCAGAAGGAAAACAAAACAAAAAAAGGCTCCTTTGTTACTGTTAAAAAGTGCATATTAGTCATTTTTAACCAAAACAACCTTTGGCATGTATTACACATCACTTTCAGTGAAAGTCATCAGATGCTTGGCAAAGGTTTTCAGTAACCACTTTAATTCACTGCATAAACCTGCAGTGATCACTGAACTCCCTCCCCTCCTCTGGGAAACCTGGGTGTAGTCAAGGCTCCAGGTCCCACAGCACTTTTGGTCAGGTTTTCTCCAGCAACCCTGGGGCTGTAGCCATGTCACGTCCTGCTGTGGGATCCCTCCGTGCGTCGCCCGCACTGGGCGAGCCGGGAAGCGACTCGCAACGGAGCGCAGCTGAGGAGCAGCAGACAAGCTCCGGTTTGGGTCTTCCAGGTTTTGCCAGAGTTCATGCAAAACCTGGGTACGGGCAAGGACGCGTCTGATCCCTTTGGAGACGAGACTTTGGCGTTGAGATGCAGCTTTCTCATGACTGGGATAACCCAAAAATCATCTTCTCAGACATCTGCCACAGGCACAGTGAGCAGCCATCATACGGCTGCATTTTTTTTAAGCTTAGATTGATTGCTCATGTTCACTAATTCCAGGTTGAGAAGTTTAGACCACATGGTTAAAGTCCTTCGACGCAACGGATTTAGGGGTTTTGCCAATATTTAGTGTAACCCCATAACGGCTGTTAAAATTATTTTAGTTTCTTCCAGCTAGGCACATCAATTAACAAGCAAGAAATGTGTCTCTCAAGCAGTACTATTCAAGCAACTTTTTTTTTGTAGTAACCATTAAATATTCTCCCCTGCACATCCCAGACCTTGATCAAAATCCCTCCAGTCCTGACCAGGGTTTGATCATCTTTCCTGTTTGGGTGCAGGGAGGTGGCTGCACTCAGCAGCTTCCCACCTCTCTTCTCACCGGTGGCCTTGTGCAATGGGGAGTCTCCATCTCCATTTCAATGTCTAAGGGCCTGGAGCACACTCTGAATGTATCTTCTCCGCCCAAGTTAATGCAAATGAATAAAAACACAATTTTCATCTGGGAAGCAGACAGCAGAAGGCTTATTTGTTTTCTCTCTGACTGGAGGCTTGCAGGTACTCGGCTGCAGGTCCGCAGAGGGCTGTTTGCTCGCCTGGGAAAGTCATGACATCAGTTTTCCAGAGTGTTACAGCATTTTCTAATATGAGCTGTGAAGGCCTCTCTCACAAAAAGCCCACCTGCTGCTAGGGTGTTTTCAGCAGCCACATGGCAATGTAGTGTATAGAAGGAGAGAAGGACAGGAAGGGCTCTGTGCATCCTTCAAAAATGGAGGACGCAGATATTAATGCAAAACGCTCTCGTTTTTTTTTCCTCTCACCTCAGCTATTTTATAGGCTTCCAAGCACCACTTTCTCCCTTCCAACAAGTGCTACAAATGAGGTCTGGCAAATCCCCTGATTCATCCATCTGCAGCTACCACTCGCTGGTGCCCTACACTGCCCACTTCAGCGAGCCTTATCTTCGGAGAGTTGCCAACTGCCCCAACAGCTCCAACGCTGTGGGAAAGAGGCATTTCCTTACACACACAGGTGGCTTTGGCTCCCTGGAGCATGAGGCCAGTGCGGTAGAACCACCCCACCTCTACTAGGCAGCTGCTGTGGTCCTAAGCCCCTGCCTGTCCTGCTGGCAGCTGTGCAGCCCCCTGTGGTTATCTCTATAAATTGAAAAGCATCTGGGCAACAGTACTAGCACTGCAAGTATTGACACAGAGGAAAGAAAAGAACCAAAAAAGACTGTTTCATAAAGACAATGCTATTCAAGTGCTGTTTCTGTGCTTATTATCCAGTACAAAATCCCCTCGACGAGGGGTTTTCTTGCTCTGCACACACGAAACTGAACTCACCCATTCCAAATTGTTTGGAAGGGAAAACAGTAATACAAAGGCAGGGTAACTTTCACAAGAAAAAGTGATTCTGCCTCTTCAGAAATTAGCACAACCATTCCCACCACCATGGCCGCCCACCAGCACCGCTCTATCCCCTTACATCTGCAGAAGAGCACACCTACCGTGACTTTCCCACATTCCTACATCCACAGGTAATCCATATGGCCGATCCTTGACAGATCCAAACCATTCCTGAAATATCCCTGCTTGCAAACACTCATGCCATTACAGCAGCACGTACAGGGATGCAAGGTGCTTTGCCGTCAGGCTCGAGTCAGATTACAGAGGTACTGCTCATTCGCTGTAACTCCGGTACACCTATGGCAACGCAAGGTAATGCCATTTATCTTACACCACTCTTGGTGAAGTTGCACCACACCACATCTGCTGCGTTCCTCCGAGCAGCATGCACGCCGTTCCTGCAGCCCAGCTAATGTTGGGCAATTTGTCGAACTCTGTTAACAACACCAGGAGTCTGAGCTCTGAATTACCCTGCCACCTAGACCAACTCTAGACAACAATAGAAAATGCCAAGAGTCAAACCACTGCTGGTCTCCCATGAGCTAACCTCCAACCTGCCACCCCAGACCTCGCTACTGGGAAGACCACCCAAGGCAGAGAGGGAGAGTGGGAGCTGCTGGGGACACTGGCAGCAGCGAGCCCACTAAGAACTCCTGCTTAAGCTGCATTTGAGCCAACGCAAGGGCTGGGCACAGAAACCCTTCACAGGCAACCTACCCGGGACCCCTCAGCCTACATGTGCCTCGTGGGCACCCCACCCCACCACCAGATACCGCTAGGATCATTTATCTGCCTTGCTTTATGAGGGCTTTTTACGCTCCCCGAGAACATGGCATTCCAACCCTTATTGGAAGCGTAATTGGAAGTCACAAAAAGCAATTATATTAAAAGCACTCAGCAGTGAATCAGCTAACTGCCCGTTTTGCCTCTCGCACCAGCCGGAGCACGAGGCGACGGGGCTGTGCTCCCAGGACGTGCGCGCAGAGCTCAGCAACGGACGGAGGTTTCACACACGGCAACAACGCAGCAGCTTCCCCCCAGCAGGCATTGGGGTTTATTAGGTATCACAGTTGCTCCCCCTTCCTCAGGTCCTTCGACACCATCCCACTGAGAAAACAAACAAGGAGCAGAGACCAAGCCTGCTGAGCCCAGGAAAAGGATGTTCGTGTTTGTTGGCAATTCCATTAAAATTCGATATGTCAAAACCAATAAAGAGAAAAACTACATTCTGGTTCTAGAAACCCCCAAATCGTACGTGACCTATGCCTGGCGAGGCACAATAAAAATACGAATATCCACATGATGACTTCCCTTTTTCTCCCCTGCTTCTGCACTGTTTGCAGCACAGCTGGGCTAATCCTATTCCCACTGCTCTGTATTCTGGCCTCCTTAAACAACCCCATGCTAGGATGTTAAAACACTCTGATCTATAAATAATGTATTCCCCTCATCCAGCAATGGATTACTGGGCCATAAAACTCACTGGAACACACTGCACAGTTGCCAGTTTAACAAAATAATACTGAGAAAGATGTATCATTAGAGATCTTTCTTGCAGAATTCTTTTAAAGATTTGATGCCACCATTACATTTACGTTGGATTTTTCTTTTTTAATAAATTGTTTAGGAGCTGGTATGTTATTCTAGTGACGTCTTTTTTCCCCCCACTAAAGAACCTGTATTTTTTTGGTTTTGCATTATTAATCCTCACAGCATGGCAAAAGACCAGCACAGGCTAACTGATCAGAGCCAAAATGAAGGGGGAACGGTAAAGGTCCCACTGCTGCCATACACCATGGGGCCTCGACACACACGCTGAGGCCATGCTTCAGGCTCAAGTCAACCTGTTGCCCTGAGTGGGGAGCTCCCATTTCTGCCCCCACATCTCCCCATCACCCACCTTCTGGTGGGAGGATACTCAGGCATTCACTGGACCCCGTGCTGGGACAGTACAGGTCACTCATCCTGCAGTAAAGTATCAGTATTTTCCTCGGAGTTCCTTTTTAGACAGCCACTATCTACAACTCAAGCTGTAATGTATAACTTCATTTAAATGAATCTGCTCTGAAGATCAGTGTCTGATAGGTTTGCTCCCACTGCTGCAATGGTGCAAAACCAATGGCTCTTCTGCACTGTGGATGCCAGCAGGAGTCCTACCACTGATTTCCCAGAGCAAAAGCATAAAGCTCAAGCAAACGAATAAATGATGCAAATTTGCAGTTTGGCATTCTGGAAAAATAAAGTGTTTCTGCCTCAAAACAAGTTGGAACCCTCTTAAAAACAGAAATGCACCTTTTTAAAGAGCAAGTTCCCGTAGGAAGCGTAACGAGGCACACCACACTTTGGCACTTGGTTCCTTAACTTTGTTTGCCATGATTAACACAGCAATTTTCCACACATTTTTTGTAATGCACAGATCACTTCTAACTCTGACAGGATCAGGGAAAAACAAGCAACCCACTGACATCCACAAAACCTGCTTCCTTCATTCCACTGCACTAATCATACGTGAAAATTTAAATCACTCACGCAACATGAAAATGCTGTCAAAGGAACAAACAGCCACCTTTGTTGTCCGGCAATGGGTTTCTGGTGTATTAAACGGAACAATTAAACCACTAACATTTCCAACAGCTACAGTGTGACTTAATTCCCCCCAAAAAGGTATATATTATACTTGGTCTCTGCACGGGAGGATTACTCATGGCTCATGTGTTGCAGCAAGGCTCTGAATCAGGTCTGAACCCTGTCTGCCCGAAAGCAGGCCCAGGCCCCTCACAAAGCAGAAACCATACCCGGCATTTCTACAGCAGCCTTGAAGACAGCAAGTCGGGGTGGTGAGCCAGGAGAGGGTGACGAGCTCGCTCCTCAATGGCAACCGGCTGCCGGGGCAAGAGCAGGGCCAGCAGACAACGCTGCCGCTCAGTTATTAGCCCTAACGCTTAGTCACAGTAATTGCAGAGCCAGAGCTCTGTGCTCACATTTCCTGTCACCAACCCAAGAATTAGGCAATTTAGATTTAAAGATAGTAACCGGTATATAAAATAACTTGGTAAGCGATCGCAGAAGTAACTCGGAGAAAAATGAGCTACCCGATACGGAAAAGCTTCCCCCAGCCCCTGCTTCTGCAGCATTATCAGATTGTGGACAACTGCGAGACCCCCCCCCAAACCCAGCCTTCCCAGCTCTTATTGAAAAGCGCAGCAGCATTGCCCGTCCCAGTGTTTCAGCTTTCCCCACCTCACAGAAACACCTAACAGAGCTCAATTCAAGTTGAAACCTTTCACGGGGCTCATTTTCAACAATTAAAGAGCATGGCAACCTGTAATTACTGAAAATAAAGCCAGACAGCTGGAGAAGGGAAGCATCTTTAATAAGTAACACGATACTACATTTTCTCTCTTGGGGAATTTAGCTATTAAGTCTCCAGCTCCCATTCCATTAGTCTGAGCTCTCGGTGTCTGCAATGAACTCCGTATGCTTCTGCTACCGGTGAGCAGCACAAACCCCGGAAAAGCAAACAACACTTGACAACCCGATTAAATGCAACCCGGAGAAAGCGGCAACTTCATCCACACCGGGGAAAGACAGAAGTTAGGAGAAGAAAGTCTTACAGGGGCTTTACAGGACTCCCTGGACAAACGGCGTCTTAGACTACACAACAACGCTACACCCCACAAACACGTTCTCCCAGCTAGAGTTGGGCTTCAGCTGCTCTCTTTCCCCCAGCCCAGCACACATAACGCAAGCAAAAATTAATGTCATTCTTCAAGTAGCTTACCGCTCATCATCAACAGCACAAACATCTTTGCCTGTTGTATTTCCCAAGCCCTGGCTGCTTGTAATAGAAAGGAGGAAGCGCCAGCGTTTCATTCCCCTTCTGCTTCAGAGTGGGTGTAACTTGTTAAGTTTCATGCTAAGATGAGACGGGTCAATTGGGTGTGTTTGAAGGTTTGGGTTTTTGCCATCCCTCCCCTCCCTCCTTCCTGCCCTCCCTCCCTCTCCTGATTAATTCCTCCCGTCGCAGGCTTCAGATGAGCTGCCACTCAGCCCTGCTGACTCCCAAAATCTGAATTCCTAAGGACACCCCTCCAGGGTGACTTTAACTCACCAGCCTAGCACACTGCAAGAGGAGCCGAGAACTAAGCATGCGGTCAACCCACAGGGGAGACCTGAACACCAGCTACGCATGAACCAGCCACGTGGTCCCTTCCTTCACGTTCCTAAATTTTATCATCCTTAGCATTTCATTGCACTTTCAGGGAGCAATTCATCAGCAAGACATAAAATAAAAACCTTCTGACCTACTCTGCAACTTTTGCCACTGCCCTTGACTCCCTTACATCCCAGAGGATTTCTCCACAGGTACGTAACTGGACAGTGCTTCTGTAGAGGACACGTGTTCAAAACACGCAGGCAGTTGCCTCCCACTAAGCTGTCCACAGGTGCAAAAGTGTTTGTAGGATCAGGAATTACAGGAATTTAAAAATTACTCGTGGATCTGGTTTTACTTAATTCACTACTTTCACGTAGCTGTCTCTGAATTAGGATTTAAGCAGCAACATCCTCAAGATCAAGATTGGTTAACAGTTGCTATAAATAAAAAATATCAGTACAAAACCTGAACCATCTGTGTTTATCCCCCCAACTTTCCCCACCTTGATTCTACATATCATTTACAGAGGAGAAGAAAAACAGGTATCAAACGTTCTCGAAATGAAGTAGACAACACAGCAAATATTTTTTTAAAAAAACAGAAGTCAAATTAATCAACAAATTAACATTTACAACTCTGCGTACAGAATATTAAGCAATAACCATATCCTCACAATTCAGCCCTGTGCATGCAACCCAGGAATGACCATGAGTCGGGAAAAGCACAAAACCATTACCAAAATTAAAAAATAAATGGCAAAAGGTATGTGCAGAAGCCCAGTTTTCCCAGAGGGCTATACACACTGTTGTGTGACTGCAATGATTAAATAGATGCAGCGAGGCTGTGGGGCTCCACACGCCCAGGTCCTACAGATGCTGGAGAAGAGGATGGGAGGAGATGACTATTTTGAGCCAGCCAGAGACAAGATAGCTGGAGAAGTGATTTGATGTGGCACAATCACTTTTACACACCCCATTATCAGAAACAGGCGTGCAAGCCGAGCTTCTGGTACAGCAGTTAGTTTTAGCCCACTTCAAACAGCAGGTTTGGTTTAACTTTACATCTGAGTACTTGCAGCATCAGATGTTTATCTGCCCACGCTGAAAAAGCACCAGGTCCCCTGGTGACCGCAGGCACTCCTGGTAAACACTGGAGTCCTCCACCTTGACAGTAGAAAAGGGCTGAAGGAGAGATGAGATCAGACATGCTGTTTGGACTAGAAAGCACTGAAACAATCGATCCTTAGCCTTACAGTTAATTTAAACACCGAACGAGCAAAGCCATTCGCTCCTATTTGCGGGCCAGACCGGAGAAATAAAAGGGAAAAAGCCCAGAGGAGCGGATTGCCTCCTCCAGAAGTTTTTGGCAACAGTAACTAGCAAACCCCAAGCAGGCAAGCAGGTTTGGCGAGCCTTCAGTGACTCAGAAGGCGACGGGGGCTGCTGCTACCTGCCTTCGGGTTCACTCGGGCACGGCCAGCACCCGCCATCCTCAGCCCATTCGAACAGCCTGACGGGCAAAGCCACGTTCAGAGCTCTGACACCACCACCCCCAACTGCTCCCATCAGAACAGCATCACCATTACGCGGAAACCGATGTGTACATATACACAGGCATGCGTGCACGCAAGCTCCCATAGATACAAAGCAATTATGCTCCAGTCCTAAAGGGGGAACATATATGCTTACTACGACAGATTGCAAGCGATTGTCTGAAGCATTTTTCAGCTTAAGAGGACTAAAGGAGGCACACCCTTTCACCGCCAGCATCGGGTCGATTTGCATTCTGCCACAGCAGTTTGGGGCGTCTTCTCCTGCTGGTTCACTGCTACATATAGCAAATCCTTGGCATGGCCAGGACTCTCAGGAAAACATGAACTATGTGTGCCCCCCATCCTGTAAGAGCTGCTTTCAGAAAGCTTCAGATCAAGCCATAATTTAGCAAGTTTCAAGTCAGTCTGACCACCAGTGGATTCTAAATCAGTGCAGATGGATAAAAGAAAAGCAGCGATTTCCCCTTTTCGTTACGATGCATAGCACCAGAATAAGAAACAGCAAGTAATGAAGAACAAGACTGATGTATGGAGACAAATGCATAGAAGAATTACAGGTGCCATCACAGGCTTTTTTGTAGATGCAGCACTTGACTTGTTTGATCTGGTTGTGGCTGCAATCCTCAGGAAGGGCTGGAGAGAGAGGCAAGGGAAGCCTTCTTCCCAGCCACGTACCAGCCAACGTGCCCTCCTCCAAAGCTTTGCTGAGAAATGAGACGAAGGGCCTTCAGAGAAGCCTGGCCAGGGCGAGGGAGGCGCCACAGTCCAAGCAGCAGAGAGCAGGTGACCCCAGCCTCTTGGAGAGGGCGCAGGGCAGCCGGCTGACAACAACTTTGTCGAGAGCCCTCCCGGGCAGCACCCAGGAGCTTGTCAGCTCACGCCTGGCCGCTGCGGGAGAACAGGCATTTCCAGGCCCCGGTCTCGTCACCCTGGCTCAGCTGATGCATTTGGATGCAGCTCTTTTGATGTGGGCTTCCTCTGAAGGCGTGCGAGCCAGCTTATATAAACCTTAATGCTCTCCTGTGCTAAGCGATTAGCAAAGGATCTGTTGAAAGCTGTTTTAAGACAACCTAGCGTTATTCTGCCAAAACAGGCTGGAGACAACCAGGCCACCTGCCAAGATGGACAACTGGAGGGGCCATCGCCTCCAGGATCTTGAAAAAGTGTCATCAGCCCTGCAGCTGGATGAGGGCATGCATTAGCCCTCCCCTTCTCAACTAGGTAAAGATGATACTGCTCGGAAAAGCCTTTTTCACTCCCAGTGTCAGTAGAATCATAGAATCATAGAATTGTCAGGGTTGGAAGGGACTTTAAAGATCATCTAGTTACAACCCCCCTGCCATGGGCAGGGACACCCCCCACTAGGTCAGGCTGCCCAGAGCCCCATCCAGCCTGGCCTTAAAAACTTCCAGGGATGGGGCTTCCACCACCTCTCTGGGCAACCTGTGCCAGTGTCTCACCACCCTCATGGGGAAGAATTTCTTCCCAATGTCCAATCTGAACCAATCCATCTCTAGCTTTAATCCATTCACCGTAGCACTGTCACTAATCGACATCCTAAAAAGCCCCTCCCCAGCTTGAATCCCAGAAACCCTCCAGGGAGTCCACAGGCTGTCCCAAATATCCCGCTGAGACATGGAGACCCCATCACAGATCCCAGAGGAGAAAGGTATCCCCCAGGGTAGCACAGTCCACTGCAGGACAGCACCTTCTCAGTGGTAAAAAAAGGGGAGAGGGACTCCCATCAGACACAAGGCAAGTCTGTATCCTGCATAAAGGTGTATTTATCAACCTTAATTAACATCCAGGCTTCTCACAGCCTGGCACACCTGCTAATTAGCACACATGAGTTAATATCATTTTAACAATGGATTATCACTCTGGGCAGAAAAATGTGAGTCACTTCACTTCAGTAAACTGACTCACCCTAAGCACAGCAGCAAAGTAAGATATGAAGAGCATCAGATGCACTTGCATTGGGCTACGTAAACCGTATCTCTTTAACTATGGCTTACTTTACAAAGCCAAGGTGCTTCAAAAATTCATGATTGTGTCTGTCTTATTTTCCACCTGCACAAACAGCCTTGGAGAAGTGTCTTGTCTCCATCCTCCAGACAAGCGGAGGTACTCAGGTCTTTCTGCAGGTCCTTTTAGCCGCGGTGGAGTTTATAATGGTCCTGGATATTGTGATTATCACCTGCTTTGGTGAAGCATATTTCAGGACAAGACCCCGGGGCCACCAGGCACTTACCTGCCAGCAATGACCCCGGGGGAACATCAAGGTGCTGATGCCCAACATCAGTTTCGGTGCCACTGGAAACAGACCAATCTGGCAGTGCAGGCAGGTACCTCAGCACATGTTACTGCAACATTATACCCCTTTTTCACATGGTACACTGCAGCTTTACAAACATGACCTGGGCTTCAAAGCTCACTGTGGAGGATATAGCCAAGTCATGCACTGGCTTTCACCCCGGCAACCCCCGTCCCCTGAGACCAACACCCACACTCATGCCTGTGCAGCCTCATGCATCTGTAAGGAGGGATTGTGACTAAGAATACTGCTAAAGGAAAGGGTTGTCTCTGTGTAGGTGAGGCCACAGTTTGGCTCAAGCCATCTCATATTCAATGATAAATTGAGAAAGAAAATCAACTTAGCCTCTGCTTTCAAACTGCATCTCTGTCATGTAGAAGCTCACAAGAGGGGCACTGGTGGAAAACCATCACTCTGCCATCAAAATCAACTCCACCCCCTCAATTTGATGTTTAACACTGCCTGCCTTCACTTTGTCCAAGAAAAACTTGCAAAGCAACCCCTGACAATTAAAGAACGTTAACACCAGGAAAAATTATACTAGACTCAACGTATCCATACTCCCTGTTATCAGAAGATTTTCTCAGCCTCATGTTTCTATTTGGGATTAGGAATAGAGTTGTGAAAGACAAGTATTGTCCAGCCACAAATAGTTCCCTTTCAGCCTCTACAAAAGGTAAGGTAATGAACTACAGTGTCTTTTTTTCCCTTTGGAGAGGTCAGCAACTCTATCAACTCATGGGAAAACCGATCCCCGTTGTTACATCAAAAGGCAGGTGAAAAAGTTCCTAATGAGCTAGAGGGAGTGGATGCTGGCGATGAGCCAGCACCTTTGCCTGCAAAACTGAGACAAATGACAAGAAGTATGAAGCACCTCTGAAGCAAGCACAAGTTGAAATCTAAGGTTTGCATTTCACCATGCTGCTTCTGGCTGGCAGTTCTCGCACCAACTTTGCAGCGCTTTGCTCGCAGACACTCGGCGTGCCTAATTTGACAGGCAAAGGTAAGGCTTCTTTTCTCTTTACTGTCCAGGTGCACACAGGTAAAATACACACCTCTGTGTATTCAGGATTAATATCTACAGAAGAGGCTTGCCTCTAGTCATCCCGCCTTATGAAAATACCTGCAGTGGTGTGAAGCTCTTCGGGACACGCACACAAGCATGTGCACGCTCATGCACACCAAGTCACCCTAAGCTTCTGCACCTCCCAGCATTGGGATGGTTTCATGGGCTGTCCACAACCATCTGGTTGCTCGTGGTGGCTCCAACTCAGCTCTCCCTGAGCGGGGAAGCGGGTACTGCTGTGACACTCTACCTTGTACAAGCCTCACAGCAGCACCCACGAGCCTGTTCGGTCCTTACCGCAGCTGCCGCATGGTGCAATGATAAAACTAGAGTTTAACAAAACAGGGACTGTTTCCTTTTTCGATGAGAAGGCTCAAGGAGGAACATTTTATTCAAGACATCTAATCCAAACACCTCCTCTCATTTCTTTGGAAGAAACTAGGCGGTAGCTGCTGTCATTTTTATGTTGCATTCTGACACGCTTCCACCACATCCCTGCCAATAGTTTTCATTTCATTGGAAAAATCAGCTCAAAATGAGAGTGACAAACTGTACGCTGGTGATGATGCTGTCAGATGATGGATAACGTAGGTTTACGATAGTTGTCAAAATTCTTCAACACTAAAAATAGGTATCACAACCTTTTGGATTCACCGCATTGAAGTATTAAACATACAGGATATTAACACCTTCAAAAGCGCCCAAAACCACTCAAAGCCACGTCAAACCAGCAATGTGTGACAAACAGCAAAGGTCTCTGAGCATTATTTATTTTGAGAAGAAAGAACAACACACTGCCACACGAAATCTCCTAAGGACGCTGGCCAAAACAAAGACAAGATGTTGCACGCAACATGAAATACAACAGCACAATATGGGATGCAAATACACAGGCAGGGAGGCAGGCAGGGAAGGGAGGGAAGGGAAGGAAGAGAGGGAAGGAAGGGAAGGAAGGGAGGTCGAGAGGAACTAAAAAAAAGCTTAGAGGAGAAGACACAAAATCCTACATCCTGTTATCCCAGCTCTTGGTCCAGATCCCCTTGAGAGGGAGTGCAGAGATCTTCCCACTGCAGCTCCTCCTTTCCCTCCTCCCGTCCCTCTCCTGACCCAGCACAGGAAGAAAGAGCCCAGAGCCACGATGCTGGGGATGGATAGTGAAGCCCAGCAAAAGCATGTAGGTTGCTTGAGTGCTGACGTACTCAATCAAGGGATGACTTCTCTCCAAGCTATGACCTGCCAATGGACACTAGCCAGGCAGCAGGTTGCCAAAGGGGACACTGTTTTTACGGGCAAGGTGGCACACTAGCAGCAGTAGGGGAGAGATAATTTACAAACCAAATACAGCTTGCTTACTCCCTGAGTCAGAGATGAGTAGTGCAGGTAAAGTTGCCCCTATATTAGGCCAATACTTATAGCAGAAAGAAAAAGGAATTACTAATTAGATGTTATCATAACATCAGTGTAGAACTGAAGCAGCTATCCAATGTGGTCTATAAATAATTAGTAAATTAACTTTCACAACACCTCTGTGAGGCAAGTATTATCTCCAACTTCTGTACAGAGGAGCAGAGAGCAAGTGGTTTACTCATGGCCATAGTTCTTGAGCAGAGGCAAGACTACAGCTTATGCCCTGGCCCTCTATCAGTACCTGACCCAGGCACAGCCTGATCAGCCAAGGTGAAAACCTGACTCAGAACATGCTTGTGTTAAGTTAGACAGAGCACCCAACCTGCTTTCTGCGTTTTTACACCGACAGAGAGAGGGCAGAAGATACTGTCTCAGCATAAAGCCCAACAGTACCAAAAAAAGCACAGTAGTACAGTTAGCTTAAACCTACCAAAGTCCATGTCACTGCCTTAAGGAGAGACTTCACACAACAGCCATACGCTCCCCTCCCAGCACAGGTACCCATGTTTGTGGAAGGCCAGTGGCTTACTGATTCAGGAAACAGCTTGGGATAAAAACTAGCCCTGCTGGGAAAAAAGAGGCAGAGTTTGGTTAGATGGGTCGCCTGCCCTGGCCAAGTACATGGCTGCCTGAGCACAGGGATGGGACATCAAAGACAAGGAGGGAACTGGAAGCCTCATAGTTACATCTCCTATACTATCGGACCATGGGACATGATGCTTCTCTCTCTAGAGGAGCTAGAGGCTCCTCTACAGAGGCTACACCTCTGCTCTAGCCAACAAGCAGGGACTCCTCGCTTACCGTCCCAGCCCCAAGTGGTCAGTGACCTGCTACACCACTTGGATGCACGCAAGTCTATGGGACTGGATGAGTTACACCTGAAATTGCTAAAAGAGTTGGCAGATGTGCTTGCCAAGTCACTTTCTATAATTTACCTGAAGTCCTGGTTAGCTGGGGAGGTCCCAATGGACTAGAGGGTAGCAAATGTAACGTCCATCTACAAGAAAGGTAGAAAGGAGGACCCAGGTAACTACAGACCTGTCAGTCCAACCTCAGTACCAGGAAAGGTCATGGAGCAGATCATCTCAAGTGTTATCACATGCCAAATAAAGGACAACCAGGGGATCAGGCCCAGTCAGCACGGATTTACGAAAGGGAAGTCCTGCTTGACAAACCAGATCTCCTTTTATGACAATATGACCCGATTATTGGATGAGGAAAAGGCAGTGGATATTTTCTATCTAGACTTTTGAAAAGCATTAGACACTGTTCCACAGAGAATACTCATTAGAAAACTGGCAGCTCATGGCCTGGATGAGCACAGGATCTGCTGGATAAAGAACTGGTTGGACGGACGGGCCCAAAGAGTGGTCGTCAATGGAGTTAAATCCAGCTCGTAGTTGGTCACAAGTGGTGTTCTGCAGGGCTCAGTGTTGGGACTTTCACTGATGACCTTGATAAGGACATTGAAGGTATCATCAGTAAGTTCGCAGATGGGTGGGAGTGTTAATCTGCACAACGATAGGGAGGCTCTACAGAGGGACTTGGATCAATGGGTCAATGTAAATGGGATGAGCTTCAACAAGGGCAAGTGCCAGGTCCTGCACTTGGGGCACAACAACCCCATGCAACGTTACAGGCTTGGGGAAGTGTGGCTAGAAAGCTGTCTGGCAGAAAGGGACCTGAGGATTCTAATAGACAAGAATATGAATATGAGCCAGCAGTGTGCCCAGGTGACCACAAAGGCCAATGGCATCCTGGCTTGTATTAGAAACAGTGTGACCAGCAGGAGTAGGGAGGTGATTGTCCCCTGTACTCAGCACTGGTGAGGTTTCACCTTGAGTACTGTGTGCAGTTTTGGGCACCTCCATACAAGAGGGATGTTGAGGTGCTGGAGTGGGTACAGAGGAGGGCAACAACGTTGGTGAAAGGCCTAGAAAATAAATCTTATAAGGAGCAACTGAGGGATCTGGGGCTGTTTAGTTTGAAGAAGAGAAGGCTGAGGGAAGACCTCATCGCTCTCTACAATTACCTGAAAGGACACTGTAGAGAGGTTGGTGCTGGTCTCTTCTCACAGGTAACTGGTAGTAGAGCTAGAGGGAATGGCCACAAGATGCCACAGGGGTAGCAGAACTAGAGGGAATGTCCACAAGCTGCAACAGGGTAGATTTAGGCTAGATGTTAGGAAAAAAAATTTCACAGAAAGAGTAGTCAGGCACTGGAATAGGCTGCCCAGGGAGGTGGTTGAATCACCTTCCCTGGAGGTGTTTAAAGGTTGTTTAGATGTGGTGTTGGGGGATACAGTTTAGGTGTGGACTCTGTAGAGTAGGGTTAATGGTTGGACTTGATGATCCCAAGGGTCTTTGCCAATCTGAATGTTTCTATGGTTCTGTGATCTCTGTGCACGACCCCAGGCTGCACCTCCCAATTCCTCACAGCCATGAATTTGGGGGCCGAATTCAGGGCTGATTGAGCAGCTGACACCATGTTACCTGGCAGGGCCACAACTCCTTTCACTATAGGGATTCCAGCTTACACCAGCATGAGACCAAGACTCATCCTCTTCCCTTGACTCTCTGGAGGAGTGCAACACACTGAAGCCCAAAGCTTTTTCAATGGCTCAGTCTACTCCCACTTTTCCCATAGGAGGCTCATGGAGAAACCTCTTCACAGCACAGAGACTGCACTAACCACAGACAGACCCCGACCATCCCCATCCAACCCTCCCACCCTGCCTGCAGAGATTGCAGCCTGTGGCTCCACCATCCCTCCCTCAGAGCCGGAGAGGCACTGCCGGCTGGGATAGTGCTGCCCGCTCCCTCCCTCCAGCTCCCTCCCTCCAGCGCTCGCCTGCCTCTTGGCTGGTGAAAGACTGACCACAGGCATGTGCAAATGAGTCCCCAAGGGCTGCTCATGTGTTGGAGGCAGGAACTGGGGCAAAAATTCTCTCCACCACCAGCAGATTCGAAGGAAACAACTCTGAGTGACTGTCAATTTCCAGACTTGGCAAACTGAGCATGCAGGTTCAGGCACAGGCTGTAAGCGTTTGCTAACTTCACTGGCACAACAGAAAGCATGATTCCAGTAAGTCTTGTGTCTGGACGGCACTTCCCCGTGCATCTCACCTTGCACCAGAGCAGGTGGGCTACCTCGCTCCCTCTCTCCCACACTGAGCTTTATAGTGAAGGAGAAGACTACAGCAGTGTGAAAGCCATCCGCACACACCCCCTCATGTCACTGCCATCTCCACCCTCAAGGTGCACGGATGATTGACACATTCAAAGCCATCTCACCGTCAAGCAGTGGGAACCGTGTCAGGGTGGGTGCAATCCAGTTGACAGGACAGTGTGGAGAACGAAGAGTCGTGGAGGTGGATGCACACACTCTGCTTCTCCAAACTCTCTACGACAACATGCAGCAAAATAGAGGATGTTCTCACACAGCTGCCTGCACAGCCCAAAGCAAGTTTTAGGAAGAAGACTGGCCCAGAAAGCTTCAGCCACAAGCCTTCATGCCACCTTCCCATCACCAAGCACACTGCAGATCACTGGGCAGATCCAGGCTGAAGACACAGTTTCCTCTCAGCTGTTTCTCCCCATGAAGTACTCCAAGACCCTCGCAGAAAGAAACAGTACAGAAACATAAACTGCTACTATTACTTTCTGCCGGATGCATTTTAGGAAAGTAGGCAGACTTGCATCTATTTTAGACGTGCTACATAAAAATAAAAAATGCTGTTTGACTATGCGTGATCTCATTTTTAGAAAACAAGCTCCAATTTATTTCTTCTCTTTTTTTTTTTTTCCCCCAAATCTTTACAGCCAGATGGTTAACAAATTCCCCTCAATGTCATCTCAATGGAAAGAAGCCCAAACACGGTTTCAGCCTCCACAGACCAGAACACAAGACCAAAATCACAGCATTAATACCTCTCTGCCAGGTCACCCTTACTTGACACTTCTCACTCGCAGCCTGACCCAATGACTGGAGATCTTACCTTCAGGTTCTTCCCAAAGGGCTGCCACCACTGACTTTCACAGGATGACTCGAGGTTATAAACAGCACAACTGGCAGACAGGTCTGGCACAGCTAGGCTTGCCATCCCCCAGAGATCTCACAGAGACTTAAGGAGATATGCCTCTCTATTTTATGTCTCAGGGCCTTCCCTTGTTCTCCTCTTCCCATAACTTGTCGTAGAGGTCTTTTTCCCTTTTAAAAACCCACATCAAGTTATTTAATTGAAAGATAAAACATGTTTTTATCAGAAAGTATACGCTCTTTTTCTGCTCTTCCTATTTACGCTCCCCTCGTTCACTGCCATGACACATTTTGTATAACTCTATTTCTACAGTGCTGCCCTCCTCACAATGAACAAACCTTTTATTTCAAGGCATAGTTTGCACCTGCCTACTGTCTCTGTCAAGTATGTATATTGGTAGTCCCCACCCCAAGCCTGGGTACACTGTGTGACAGTGGTCATAAAGCAAATCACTGGCAGTTCTATCAGGATAACACAGAGATCTTCACCATAAAGATGCTCAAGGCGAAAAGTGAAGTGAGATCATGTTTTCCAGAGGGGTTGCACAGGCTTCGTCCATGGAGGTTTACAAGACCTGCCTGAAGAAAAGCCCTGAGCAGCCGTGACATTTCCCAGAGTTAGCCCTGCTTTGGGCAGGGGATCAGACTGGAGAACCCCCACATGTCCCTTCTCACTTGAGTGATTCTGACACATTGACCCCAGGCTCAGGGGAACCCTACTAAACAATTATCAATCAAATGCCCAGGACCACACCTGGCAGAGATGGCAAAATTTCACATCAAGGAGAGGTGAGCCTTTGATCAGTGCTGGGATCACCCGGCTACGCTGCCTTGAAGTCTCCTCCCGGTTCGTGGAAGGGTTCAGTCCAGTCAGACCATACCTATGACTGTGATGGCTGGGCCCTGCCTTCTTACACAGCAGCTGCCAAACACACAAGCAAGCTCTAGGGCCAGCCACAGCACCCCCAACCCATTTCAGTCCAAAATAACACACTTAAAGAGACAGGTCTCTGCTAAACTGAACAACAGTGAGTGCCAAAATGGCAGAAGCACTCACAAAAGTGGTTTCAGCAGCAAACCTGAAAGCCACTGACTTCCAGCTGAGGTTTATAGTACTACCCAGCAGAGCAGGAGAGCAACCTCCTTTGAGTCCACAGTAGTCTGCAGAGCACATCTCTATACACACCCCCATTCAGGACCCACAGCTTAAACAAATTTGAAGGATTTCTGTACACAGCTTGGAGGCCAAGAGCAAAGTATGGCAGAGGCATGTTACAGTAGACCAGTATTGAAAAATGCCACTAGTTCATTTTGCTTTGAAATGTATCAGAATTAAAGGAAACCATTTGGACTCCCTTTATTAAGAAATAAAAAAACTGAGAAGCATGATTAGGAAACAGTGTTTAAAAGTTTGCTCCTTTTCATGGTTGGCAGCCAAGGAAAGGAGGTGAAGAACAAGAGCAGGAGGAAAGCATGAAGCAACTGGAAGTGTCTTCTCTGAATTGCAGTCTTAAGTCTTTGGCTTTCTTTTGATGCCAGTCAACCTAAAAGAAAATAGTCTCCAAACCTTGTTTCAAACTGCTATGTGGAAGAAGGTCACAGCTCTTATGGACAAAGCAGGCAAAGAATATGTGGTTTGTGATACTGGAACAACAGCCCTGCTCCTGTGAGCCCACTTCTGAGTATGGGCAAACCAGTGCTGACACTGACAGACCACACAGACATCGGTGTACAGTCCTGGCGTTAACAGGCTCACATTTAGAAGACCTGCATTAAGGTCTGACCTAAGTCTGCAGCCTCTAATGGCACTGCCACCTGACCTTGCCTTTATACTTGCACAAATGTGTTTTTGAATGTTCAGAGATGCATAATTTCTCTGAGTGATCCCTAAGACTAAGAGTTCATGGACAGATTAACTGCTTAAGCAAGCTTAAGGGCACTGATCTGGTCTCTTTTAGTGGTAAAAGCCTTGTACTCTGAAAATCATAATTGTTCTAGAACTGCTGATTAATTTTCCTCATTCATACTTTCCCCCTGACCTTTTAAAGTCCTGCCTGTTCCCTTTATTTCTTAGGAGGCTTTTCAGTATTTGTCTTACTTGAACATTAAAGCCTGATTTGCGATTAAACAGAACATTTGGGAGGCAGACTCCAGTGCTGCCTGCTGTGACTGTTCCAGATGTAAGAAGCTCTCAGAGATATCAGCGTATCAGGGCTGATCCTTTTCTGCATAAGTCTGTGTGACCAAAGTTATTTCTTCTGTATTCTGTTCCCCACACACACCCTCAAAGCCCCCATGATTGATACACAGTGGGATGGCTGCATGGTATGAATACTGGTGGATATGCAGTAAAGTGGCAATAAATAGGGCAATAGCAGGGAGAATACAGAAATATGTCGCAGAGCAATAAAATAGTTTAGTTTCATCAGTTGCATTAATTGCACAAAAGCAGTAATCAGATTGTATGCCACGAATGCTGCGCTCAGTAACCTGAAGAAATTACTTTTATAACTTGGCCCATTTCCCCCACTCTAGCCGCACTCATGAGATAAGGGAACTCTTCAAACTCAAATGAATACATTCCACATTTTGGGGTTCTGCGACAAACAGCTGAGCTATCTGGCAGCCAGCCAAGGCCAGGCCAGCTGAAGCTGGGTCTACACAGAAGGTGTAAGCAGTAATCTCACAGTCAGCCAAAGGGAAAGGAAGGCTCCTGCATCAGGCATCGACAAAAGTCCTGGAGAGAGCCCTGCAAAATCAGAATAAAAAACACAGAATGCCTCAGGTCTCCTGCGCTCTTCCTATTTGGTGATCCTGAAGCACAAGTCATCCAAAGCCTCTCCAGGAAGATGCCTCCTCCTCTTCACCCTCCACCCTGCTCTCAGCATGGATCCCTGACTGGTCCTTAAAGCAGGTATCTCCTGAGACATGATCTTGAAGTACACAAGTCAAGAAGCTCTAAAATCAGCAGCTTTTGCACAACCCTGGCAAGGAAGGGTTAATCACAGATGCCCACCTGTCACTGGGCTTTCGAGTGAAGGATTTTAATGTCACAGATTGGTGAGGCCATGAGAGCACTAAACAAGTTCCAAGACACCTCCTTTCTCCTCAAACCTCCTCAAAATTGCCACAGCCAGATGATGCAAAAATGTAGAGACTGAGAAGCAGGGAGCTTCAGATGTGTGTGCCCTAGTACAGGGAAAAGGAGGGGCAGACCTCCGAGTGGTTGCATATTTATGCAGCATGAACAACACTTGAGAAATTATTCATTGCAGACAGCACACAGATGCGAAGTTCAGAAGCAGGATGCACTACAGCACTGAGAGACACTCATGTCAGAAGCAGGGTGCTGCAAGCAGAGGATGCGAGTGCTGCAGAACAAGTAGCATCTCCTCACAAGCAGGAGCCCTCTCTATAGCAGTTCAGTGACTGAAATCTCTGGACAATAGCAAGAGAATAAGGAAGGATTGGTCCAAAGAACGTCATGGAGAGGTCCAAGCTTTACAAAATGTTTCATTAAACTGTTTCCCTCTCTTCAGTCAGTCAGCCTTCACCAGAGTCCAAAAGCACTGGGAAGTGGCTGGCTTCCCAGCACTGGGATAAATTGTCCCAATGCACAGGCAAGCAGAGACTGCAAACGGCGGCAGGAAGCAGCAGGCTGCAAGAGAAGTTTTCCCCTCTGTGTGAAAGATTCTGAGGGACATTGTTGATGAATTAAGGAAAAAATGGCTCTGCACAAGACGAAATCCTGTTGAAGTTGTGCTCCATGACCTCCACTTCTCCTTTTTGCTCCCACTAGGCAAGGTGCAGCAAAGCCATTCCTCAGCAAAAGACTTAACAGAAGTCTTAGCCATAGGATTGACTTTAGATGCATTAAAAAGAACCTTGATTTTAACTAGAGCTCCAGTACCTGCTTAAAGCTGATCATCATGCTTAGAGATTTTGCTACCTAAGAGTGAATAATGACACCATCTTTACTCAAACAGGCACGGAAGGAGAGGAGGGATATGCACTGTTGGCCAACAGCACTCCCAGGCAGCCATCTGCCCCCATCCCTCCCCATCCTTAAACTGCTCCACATCAGGGTTGCCACCTCCAGCCACCCACCAGCCCTCTTCTAGCATCCTGGCCCACAACACGCAGCTGCCTAAAAAAACAGCACGTTTTTATTTTCTGGACAATTTGGCTCCCTGAACTTGCTTACTGTGCACTGAGGAAGGCAGTGGTGACGCTGCAAAGCTAGGAGCAGGAACACATCGGAAGCAGGAACATGTAGCCCTGATCAGAAGGATAGCTCAAGCTTAGAGCCATGCCTCCACCACTGGTAGCAAAGCACAGAAGGGAAATGGGGTTGATTTACAGCTAACTGGGGGACAGCACACGGTTTATAGACTGGATCAGTAACTTGATCTGGTTCACAACAACTTTGGCAACGTAGCCGTGTGACAGGACAGGATGACCCAAGCTGGAAGTGCCAAAGACTTGCTCTTAAAAAACCCAAGCCGTACACAAGCATGAAATCATCACACATGGTACTCCTCTTCCCACCTAGACACAAAAAAATACTTGGATTTACCATGGAAGGAGCAACAACCTTTAGAGCAGCAACTCCTTTGATATTAGTCAATATTTTATATGATGGAATGGGAGAGAAGTGACGAGAGAATGAAGATGAGACCTTTCACATTTTTCTCTTTTTTTTTTAAGATGCACTGTCAGTCTATATCCTCAATAAATGTCTGTGCATCTCTGTAAAACATAAATGCCAGCCTTGCAGTGGATTGGAACCTTGGGATTACTGCACTAGCATTTCATTATCCATTGTAAACTGCATGTGCCTTCATTCTAGGGAAACTGGAAATATCACCCAATTTCACTACCATTTTCTGTTATCAGTCCTCTAGTTTCATTATTCTTTCTCTACAATACTGACTTTTAAAAATTTTTTTTTCTTGTTGTTTTTGTCTCTATGAAAGTAGTACAGTACAAAACCACTCAGCTGAAAAACAAACCAAACTTACTCTGGAACAAACAAAACAGATCGTGTTTGTCAAGCTGAAGGGCACACCAGAAGGAACCTAACCTGACATCTGAAATAAGGGCAAAAGGCAACATAGAGGTAAGAAAACCTCGAACACAAGAGGCACTACTTCAACTCATATATAGGCATGCTAGGGTCTACAGTCAATAATGAGGCACTAAAGAACAGAATCTGTTCCCTTCTGTGGTTTAAACTCCCTGTATTTTCCTCCTTCCCACTATTAGGCTGGCTGCAAATTCAAAGATTTGCATAAGCCACAGATTTTGTCTGTCTCTTTCAAAGGTCAAAAATTAGAAGCAGCACAAGCACACACACATGACAAATAGTCCAGCTGGCAGCGATTTGGAGTGACCACATGGAGGAAGTGTGGAGAAGAAATAAGGGCAGCAGAGGAGAATTTAAAAGCCTGGGTCATACAGATATTGCAAGTTACAGGGCGCCTCAGGGGAATTTTTTCATTTAACCAGTTCTGTATCTTTACAAAGATTAGTGACCAACTATTCAGATTTAGTGCTGTCACATTTCCATAAACATTTCTGAATATACTTTCTTTGATAAAACATGCAGCTGCTGGCAGTGTATATAAACATTTAACTATGTATTACATTGTGTATTTAAAAAAAAAAAGCTTTAACATTTTTACTTCTAAGAGATTACTCCTTCTCCTCTGCAGGCTATGGAGCACTGCCCTAGGACAGAGGTACGAAGGGACAAGTAAGGAGAGCAGAAGGAGAGTGAGCAGGAGCTGCAGATACAAGAGTAAAAGTCTTTACCAAAACCACGCTGGTCGTTACTCACATGAGGGCGTTACAGAAGTAAGTAGGAAGGTAAGGAAACATTTGTTGTCCTGCGTGGCTTCTGGAATGGAAGAGAAAGATTAACAGGTCAACTTCAAACATAAAGCCAGATGCACACAGCTGGTGTTAATGTGCATGACCCTCATTACCTGCAACGGACGTCTGCCAAACTACGGCAGCCAAAGAGCTGGTCAGATTTTTATTACTAACATCACCTCGACCTATTAATGCAGGGGGGAAATAATTCAAATCCAAATTGCTTCTCACTATTTGTTGATGTTTGTATTTTGCCAGAGCCATAGAACCCAATTAAGTCAGTTTCCCTTTGGTCTGCAGTCAGTCAGCTCCAGGCGCCCAGGGCTGCAGTATCTGGGGCTGCCAGTCCTGCAGGGAACATTTACGTGTTTAAAAGCAACTCTTTCCACTGGACATGGGTTTAGCTAATTGTACCATTCCTATTGATATTGAGTTTTATAAAAAGCTTGACTCTTGATTGCATGCTGTCAACAAAATTACGCTCGGAGGCCAAATTTGGTTTAGTCTGGCTCTCACAGAACAGTAAATGTGAAGCACTAACATAAGCTTAAGGTAGTAAAATGGAACGCATTTTAAAATAAACCTCTAGAATGCCTGTCCCACGAAAGTAGTAAAAGGTCGCTTATCCCCAGCAAATATCATCCATGCACGCTGTTCAGAGATTGGAAACATGAGTTGATTGACAACTCCCTGAGCATCATCCAACTGAGATTTTCTACAGCCCTTCTTCCTGACCAGCCATCTTCACATCATCTCAAAACACAGGTTTGTGGGAGAGGAGGCTTGCTGATGGCTTGTTATTTAAAATGGTCGTTTTCCTACAACAAGAAAATGGGAAGAGAAGAGCTTCCCATTGCCATTCGACCTACCACAACGCCCTGAGCCCTTTCAAAACCCTTGCAGGCTCCAAGTGCTATAGATGATGTAACACCATCAGACACCTGCCAAATAAATGAGCAAGCTCCGACGTGCCTTCCTCCAAACCTACAAAGCAATTTCCATCCCAGTACAGGAACTTGTACCAGGATTTAACACTCCTCAGTATATCCCCTTCCACAAAGAAAATCTGTGCCTGCTGCTACAGGAACACACTTAATCCCTGTAAGCAGATGTTGGCCTCCAAAGCTGAGAAAATTACTTTGTTCTTTAGGATCAGGGAATTTAAAATGCAAGAAGTTGAAATGCCCTGATGAATTTGGTAACTTAAAACCCGAGAGGAAGCACCTGCTTTCTGAATAGCCACCCAATTAAAAGCCTGCCACTGTTTCATACATCCATAATTCAACATGAACAGTCTTTTGCTAGTTGACAATACATCGGCTACAGTCAAAGTACCAAGCAGCTGAAAAAGACAGGAGGGAGCTGCCAATGGCCTGAATCCCACAGCAGCTCTCAGATGAAAACTTCCAAGCCAGGGTTGCTCCACAATGATCCACCAAACTCCATGCAAGCTCCACCAACCACCCTGGGAGGACACCACCTCACCCCTGGGGCCTGGACTGACGTCTCAGATGCACGGCTACACCTCCCCTCTCCCTGCAACCCACTCATAGCATCTCCCTTCACTATACGGTGGGTAAAGTAAGGCTCCAGTATGCTGCATGTAAAATAAGGCATCTCCCCATTTATTCACACCAGCTCTGGCAATGATGGGGACGGGAAAACCAAAATTAAAAAAGGGAGATTTCCATCAAAAAGTAAACAAAAATAAAAGCCAAAAACATATGGGAACAATCAGTCTGCCTCCAGGATTAGCAACCACAACAACAAAAAAGCAAGAAACCGTAGCAATCCCCTTAGCCGAACTAGAAATAAAGCGGGAAGGCTTCTCATCACAGCCTGCTTGCCACCCAGGACGAAAAGCAGTGAGGCTGGAGCAGGACCCTCACCGGGCATTAGTAGGAACTTGAAATTTTCAGCCCAGGCCCTGATCCACCTTCACATTGGCTAAGAAAGGCTCCCACTGGACAGTGGGCAGGAACAAAGTCATTCAGCTGTTTACCAAAAAGTCTTGTTTACTTTGTGTTGGTTGTCACTTTCTCTCGGCACAGATGGGTTTTCAAGAAAGAAATGCTTTCCCTGTAAACAGAAACTCAGCTAAAAATAGGGTGTCCCCACACACACCTCATGGAGCACGGAGGACTTGGCAGGAGAGGGACTGTGTCTTACAAGGAGTTCAGGCAGGACCGGCAGTAGATCAGCAACCCTTCTGGGAAATTTCATCTGCGTTACTACACGTGCACGGAGCATATCAGTTTGGAAGTCTTAAAACACGCTGGCGTGAATCCTAATGATGGGCAGAACTGTTGCTCTGCTGCGATTAAAATCTGTGTCGATACCCAGGGCCAGCGCCAGGCACTCCCCACATTTCCCATCACCTCCAGAGGGGCACAGGGAGCTCTAGAGAGACATCGTGCTGGCCTCAGCCCTCGGCAGCAGCTTCAGTCGCCACGTGCTCAGTGCAGACCAGCTCCTTGGGCACACTCACGCCAAACACCAGCAGCCCTCATGGAGCACACGTGCCAAAATCTTTCTCCTGCTCCACAAAAGCCAGCCCTGACCTACCATAGATGTCTACCCCAAAAGCAGCTCCCTCCAACCTCTTTTTTTTTTTAAATTCAAAATCTTCCATGTAAATTACCCAAAGTTCGCCTGGGAGATCTACAGTATCCCTACCCTTGTGTAAGAAGAATCTGTGACACCTTGACTACACTGAGGTCAGACTGCTCCTGTTTTTGCCCCCCAGGACTGCCCTCGATCAGAGCTCCAGCCTTCTTAGGAATTATTTTTGTTGTATCTGCAAAGGCCTTTTCTTTTCTTTCACTGTCCTAGAAGCCCATAGTGAAACGCAAGCATCCCCAACTGCTACTGTAAATCCCCAGTCCTTTTTTTCCGATTTAAGAATAGCTGCAACAGTATGGTATCACCATACAGTACTTATCCTTGAAAACATGTAACTCGAATTCAAAAATCCTATTACATATGCTCCTAACATTTTTACAGAAGAGATTTAGCTCTTAGCTCACCATTGCTTTATCTCTTTCCATGTTTGCCAGCGCAGAAACTATCTCAGGCTACAGACAGGTCACGTCCAAATGCTTCTCCTATCTTGCTGCAAATCTGGGGAGAAAAAAAGCAATCGCCATGTAGCGTGCACTACCCTTCAAGCTTCCTAGCTCAGCTTTTGGTAGCCACCCCTCTGAAGTGCAGTGGAAGGAGACACTTATGCTCTCCCCAGCATCCTGTCTCTAATTGATGCTATCAGAAAGACAACTTGTGCAATCAAGAGATCCGTTCAACCTCCTCCCAAGGAGCGCAGGGCAGAGGGAACCAACTTCATGCCCATAACTATCGGGGTCGCTTCAGAAGCGACGGCAGCACATGTCTAATGAGCTAAAGGACAAAGAGCTCGTCTAGAGCAGAGCAGTCAGAAGGTCAGCTCCCAGGAGCAGAGAGGGCCAAAGGACAAAATGAGGGGAAAAAAAGAAACATGGACACATGCATACACAGATGGAAAAACGCACCTTGTGTATTTCAATGACTAGCCCTAAAAATTGAGGATGGGGTGGCAGGGCAAAACCACATCAGCACAACATGCTGCTGGCAGGGGGAAATCATCCTGTCCTGCTCTCTTCAGCCTCTGATCCCCCTAAACTGCATGGTCTGTTCCTACCTGATGGGCACTGCCAGCTGCCCGGGGCCCTTCCCATGCCCAGCATCGCTCATGCTAACTCACTGCTTTTGTCAGCAATCTGAGCCACCATCGAGATGTCTCCATGTCTCAGTAACACACCCACCTCTTGCATAAAGAAAGTTAGAGCTAAAGCACCGCTGTTTCAAGTACATCGCTCCTACATGTTCCTGCTACTATCCTCCACGATATAGGTATCCATTTCATAGAATCATCATCTCCTACATCTAATGCTGAAACCCTGTTTTAATGCTGTTTTGCCATTCACCTGCCAGGGATATCCTCTCTCTTTCACTGCCATAACCCCCTTCTGTGCTCTTGCCCAAGACCTGTCTCTTACCTCATCCCATTTTTTTCCTCATATCACGCCTCCAACACATTCCTGACAACTCATAGTTTAGTCACTATTAGCAAGTCTAAACCCTGTCTATGCAGCACTTGCCAGCAAGACAACTCTATCTCCGTGAGAACATCAGCCCAGCTTTCTAAATACGCAGCTCTCAGCAGGCCTGACGCTGCAGCCCAGGGACAGCCCACGGAGCAGACGGCGCTCTCGAGAAACTTGTCCTTTATGTACAAGTATTAATGAAACAACGGCACTTACAGATGCTTTTGACTCATCTTGCAGCAGCTGCACTCAAAGAGTAGTAACTGGAACAGACACTGAGAGGAAAGGAAGGAATAAGACAAATGGGATCCGCAAGGTGGTTTTGCCTGCACTGATCACCTCACCAACTAAATATTTACAGTAATACTAAAAGTGACGGGCAGGAGATGTCACTCAGAGTACACTTCCACTATTAATTCAAGACAATAAAAGGGACAGCACAACCCAGGACTCCATGTTCCCACTGGCTCCTTCATGCTACCCAGGCATGGCTGTACCCACGTGCCAGTCAAATCAAACTGCCTGAAAACACATCTGATTAAACCAGGTCATTTTTCAGTCACGAGGCCTGGGAGTACTGGTACTGACACAAGCAAGGCAGTAGGAATGCAGGACCCAGAAAAGTAAAAGATGGGATAATACCATCCCCTTCAGCAGCAACTCAGTCCTGGAGTATAAAAAAAATTCACCAAAAAAGTCACCCAGATGCTCAAGAAAGTAATCACTTTTTTTTTCTGAGAATTAAGCTAAGAGAAACAGGGAACAGTAGTCAGCCCCAGCGATGCTCCCTCAACATCACTAGCACTTCTCAGAGCAGTTTCTTCTGTGTTTTTCCCAAGGAGGCTCTAAGTGAGATTGCTAGTTTGGCTTCAGCACCTGTGGGGAACATTCAATCTTGTCCCGCAGGCACAACATCGCACCCCACAATGAGCCGCTTACAATAACCAAGCCAGAGTTTCACTAACAACACTGCCCGAGCTGCATCTTCTATCCACCCCTGTAGCATTGTGAGCTTTAACTGTGCTGTTTTCCTCTGCCCTTGCAGCCGGACCCCAAGCTGTGCCTTTTGCAGCCTCTGACCCCTGACCCACCACTTCCAACATCCTCATCCTCTTCCTCTCCCTCCCTCCCTCCCTCTGGCACATTCCCACCAGCCCACAAAACCAGCCTTTGTCTTCTCCTCCAGGCAGCACTGATCCCCATGCCCTCTCCCTACCCCTGTTCCCCCCGCTCACCCGGGCCTATTAATTGCACCATGGCATTCAGACACTGTAAAGTTTAGAAACATATAAAAGTCTCAGGAGGGGGAAAAAAAAAAATAGCCATTGCACGTCTGCTGAACAGTTTTATTTAACATACAGCTTATAGAATCACAGAATCATAGAATGTCAGGGGTTGGAAGGGACCTCTAGAGATCATCTAGTCCAACCCCCTGCCAGAGCAGGATCCCCTAGGGCAGCCACACAGGAACACGTCCAGGTGGGTTTTGAAAGTCTCCAGAGAAGGAGACTCCACAACCTCTCTGGGCAGCCTGTGCCAGGGCTCTGTCATCTTCACAGTAAAGAAATTTTTCCTCATGTTGAGGTGGAACTTCCTGCGTTCTAACTTAAACCCATTATTTCTTTTTCTATTTCTGGGCACCACTGAGAAGAGATTGTCCCCTTCCTCTTGACACATACCCCTCAGAAATTTGTGTACGTTAATAAGGTCCCCTCTCAGTCGTCTCTTTTCAAGGCTAAACAGCCTCAGTTTTTTCGGTCTCTCTTCATAGGAGAGATTTTCCCTTGATTGTCCTCGTAGCTCTCCCTTGGACTCTCGCCAGTAGGTCCCTGTCTCTCTTGAATTGGGGAGCCCCAGACTGGACTAGCTGAATCCAGACACCAGCAATCACAGATATAGTCCTTCCCACTTTGTCTGGCTGCTGGCCACATGCCATCGCTACGTCCGCTTTCCTCGTGCCCTTCCTCCCCCACACGTGCCCCAGGTGCCAGCTCTTTGCCAGCCACCTCACCTATCCCCTGGCTCACCCCTGCTGCCTGCCTTCCTCAGGGCTCCCAGTAGCCATTGCCCTTCTCAACGTCGTTCCTCCTGCCTGCACTGCCCGGACCGCAAGCATGCCCCCGGGCTGTACCGCAGCACAGGCGTTGGGCAACAAAATGGCAACAGCCGTGAACCCTTTCGCCAGATTTCTGACTTGTTACGACATCGAAACAGCAGCTCCTCTAAGCCGGCTCCACGTCACTGCCGGCACGCTGTGCACACCAAAGTGAGCACGCATTTAGAGCACAGAAGTAACACAGTGCCGGAGGGGCTCACTCAGGGACACAGCAGACCAACATCAAACAAGGCCATGGCGAAAGAAACCCAACATCAGAAGAGATATGCCACGACTTGAACTGAAGCATCACAGGCCTCCAGGAGAAAGTATGTGATGTGCCGTGACTGCTGTCATGCAGAAGACCAGACGGTATCCGGGCCTTCCCCTTCAGTTTCTGGTCCGCAAGCGATTCTCCAGAGCAAGATCAGCCCGTGTAGAAATGCCTCCTGGCTGAACAAACTCATCTATGCTCACAGCAACGCGAGCTTGCTTTTACAGGTACCTTTGGAAGACTCCCTCTCAAAGACTTCTGATGTTACTGCTTCACTTTCGTTATTGCTTTTTGTGTCTCCTGGTCCTGTCCATGGCTCTGGCCTTCTATTACGCTCTTTGCTATATTGCCAAGGTTATTTTCTCTGTGCCCACCAAACCCTTCTCTTCCTTCAGACTCACTCTTTCTATCAGTTTCTCCAAAGACACCTTATTCCAGTTCATGTTATTTCTTTCTTTATTATAGGGCTGCGAGATCCAAGTTTTTACAGGACTGAACACATCTCTTCCAGACCAACATGGCAAATAAATCGTCTCAGAACATGTGCAATAGCATCAAACAAGGTGGCAATATGCATGATGTTCCCGCGCATGCACACATAAAAATGCTTGTAAATGCTTTTTGAGAGGGAGGTGGGACCAGACAGCACTTCTAACCTACACTATTCCACAACTCTGTCATTTTTCTGCAAGCAAAATACTAAAGACTAGAACTAGAAACAGCACTGCTCACTTGACAGCATATAGCAGAGGTCTTCTTCCCAACTCTGCTGTAGTGCCGCGGTGTGACCTTTGCTGTGACATTCCACTTCTCAAAAAAAATCACAAGTCATTCCCACTAATGCAGATATGGCATCAAAGGTCGTCTTTTGCAATGCATCTAGTAATCTACCATGAAAATTATGATGTAAATAAATATATAAGTGTGACTATGCTTAAGACTGAGGAACATTACTACAGATTAACATACTACTACTATATCACATGAAAGAACTTGTACATACAAACCAACAGTGAAATTCTTCACTTCCTCAAAAAATATTTCATTCTTTTCCCTTTCTTCAATCCTGTTTGATGGGGCAAGGGGGATGACTCACGTAAATATGCTACTTAACTGAGGTGGTTGTAACAGCCATTTTGACAGTCTCCCAAAGAGACTGGAGCTGGCCATGCCTAGTGGTGCACAAACTAGAGACGGGCACGTGGGTGGGGGGCTGAGCCCCTCAGCCCCATCCCAGTACACATCCACAGGAGCAGAAGGACCAACTGCGGCTGCCAGGTCCGCCAGCATCATGGCAGTACCGAGTGCCCTGCCTGCTTCTTCGGCACCGGGAAGTCACAGGTATCCTTACCAAGCAGACCTAGCCATCTAAACTCAGGAACCCCTCTCGGCACCAGCTCCGATGTACTTAAGGACAAGGAGCTCTGAATTTCACTTTCCTGTAGAAAAATTTTACCATGATAAGAGAATTGAGGGCTTGATCTTGTTTCAGGTTGGAAGACACCCGTGACTTCCACCAGTGTTTTCTGAAGGGACAATTTCACCCCTAGAAAGTAGGGAGCTCTTGAGTTAGCACCAGTAAGAGAGAGATGATGTTTAGTTTGATAATGCAACTGTCAGTGTGATTTTGAAATGTCACTCCCACACCTAGCAGATGCAGTTAGCTCTCTCCTCATTTTAGAAAAATGTACTGAAGTTCCTTTTGTAATTGATGCAAAACGTTTCACAAGGCTGGAGCTTTATTTTGGAAAAAAAACCACTTCTCATTCCCTTTCAACTGAAAGGCATTTTAATTAATTCTCTTAAACGTATTTAAACTGCTCTATTCTTTTTAAAGACACTTTTACAGGGACAAAATATCTCCTTAAGTAAAACTCATATGGCACAGAGCTGAACTAAAAATGCTCAAAAACAACACAAAGGAGCAAGCTGATGTTTCAGGAAGGTGGATTTTCCACCTGTCATCTTTTTTTTGCTCTAACTTTGCCAGAACATACATCTGTGAATAACTCTGGAGGGACAACCAAGACAAATGTTTGTACAATGGGAGATTGAAAATGTAGCTTGTTTTTAAACAAGCATGTAAGACAAATCATAAGTGGAATGACAGTAGAAAAAACAAGTGAGAGGAGACACCAAAAGCCTGTGGGAGAAAGATGACATGAGTTCCAATCAGCTTTCGTACCTTATCTTACAAGTGAGCTCACCCAATAATATGAGCATCTAAACTAATCTATTAGATGAGCTGGAGGGGTTTTTACTATCAATTTTCAATCCATATAAAAATTGCTCTTAAATACCACAAACCTACCTCCACTCTTCACATCCTCTTTATCCCTTCAAACTTCTTCCACCTCCTTGGACAAGTGCACCCAGAAGCAGAGGAAAGCCATACAAAACAGCTCCAGATGTACTATATTTTGAATCCAGGATATATGAAAATGTGGCTGTAGAAAGAAAATTTATTCCAGAGTTCCCATTTCACTTGGAAATACATCTCTGATTTTTATCCTGTGGCAACTAAATCTCCTCTCCCTGCAAGTCCTGACATTGAAATTCATGGAAATTAGACCAGGCTGCCAGGAAAACTGCTGTGACATTTTCTAAGGGTCTAGACCTATATACCCATATGTTGGTCTTCAACTTCATCAGCTATACATATTGGATTTGTTTCTCAAAGTTTGAACAACATTATTTACCCTCTGTTCCACATGCAAAGTTTAAAAGTGAACTCAATTTGTTTTGCTATTTGTCCTAAAGCTAAGGTAATGATCACTTTATCATCTGCATTAAATTCAGCTTGTTCTTCAAACTCATCGCAGTTCTCTAAATTGATCTTCTGTTTTCATGGGAGGGTTGGTTGACTTTTCTTCTTTGAGAAAACTGGCTAAGTACAAATATATCAGACCATGAAACAGTCACCAATATTTGGTAGAGAAAGGAAGACAAGCAAACCCAGTACCAAATTCTGTGCAGTTGTTATCCTCCATTATACAAACACTTGGCAGACTTCCATTGTAAAATTTATGCACTAAAATTAGCTCTCACAATTGCAATCAATTGCAACAATCAAGCATAAGTATTTTAAAAAGAGAAAAAAAGGTGAGCATCGAAAGCAATGTTACAGCACTGCAGTGGTTACTCTATTTATTTATAATTATGTCCAATACAGTCTTTCTACCCGTTGTTCATAAGGCTGCAAGCCCACAACCCATAAGCAGAGTAATTTCTCAGCAAGAAGCTTCCTTCTGCAATGACCTAGAACATTTCCTTGTCGTTTCATTTTTTGGCACTCTCCCCTATCCTGGGGAGGGAAGGGAATGGGATCCCACAAGCTCTCCAGTGCAGAAGATGCCCACCTCCATCGCCTCATACCTCAGCTTTATTCAGCACCTCTTGGGCTGCTTCACATACATGTGCATGCACCCCCTTTCCCCTGCCCCTCTTTCTGACACAAGTGGCCTGCGCAATGCTGCCCTCTCTTCACCCTGCCTTATCCAGGACCTACGGAGGTGCAGCTCCGTAAGAACCACCTGGGGACAAGCTGGCCCTGGCTCTATAGATACTTACCTGGGCTGAAATCCCATCTCTAGCAATGGTTGCCGAGTAGCAGAGCACAGGGGCTTTCCAGACAACACCAAGTTGGGTGGGAGTTTTGATCTGCTGGAGGGCAGGAAGGCTCTGCCGAAGGACCTGGACAGGCTGGATCTGTGTGCCAAGGCCAACTGGATTTCAATAAGGCAAAATGTCAGGTCCTGCGCTTTGGCCACAACAACCCTGAGTAGTGCTACAGGCTTGGGGAGGAGGGGCTGGAGAGCTGCCAGGCAGAGGGACCTGGGGGTGTGGATGGACAGCCGGCTGAACATGAGCCAGCAGTGTGCCCAGGTGGCCAAGAAGGCCAATGGCATCCTGGCCTGGATCAGGAACAGTGTGGCCAGCAGGACTAGGGAAGTGATTGTCCTCCTGCGCTTGGCACTGGTGAAGCCACACCTTGAATCCTGTGCTCATTTTTGGGCCTCTCACTGCAAGAAGGACACTGAGGTGCTGGAGCACGTCCAAAGAAGGGCAACAGAGCTGGTGAAGGGTCTTGAGCATGAGTCTTACAAGGAGAGGCTGAGGGAACTGGAGTTGTTTAGCCTGGAGAAAACGAGGCTGAGAGGAGACCTTATTGATCTCTACAACTGCCTGAAAGGAGGTTGTAGAGAGGTGGGTGTCGGTCTCTTCTCCCAAGTTACAGTCGATAGGACAAGAGGAAAGGGCCTCAAGTTACACCAGGGGAAATTTAGGTTAGACATTAGGAAAAACTTCTAGACTGAAAAGGTTATCAAAGACTGGAAGAAGCTGTCCAGGGAAGTAGTTGAATTGCCATCCTTAGATGTGTTAAAAGCCACCTAGATACGGTGCTCAGCGACATGGTTTAGAAGTGGGGCTGGTAGTGTTAGTTAATGGTTGGACTTGAGGATTTTAAAGGTCTTTTTCCAACCAAAATGATTCTATGATTCTAGTGGTGAGGAGGGGCAGGTCTTCAAAGCAGCTCAAGGGGTGCCTGTCACCATATAACTTGCAGAGGAAGGACATGCAACCACCACCTTGAAAACACAGGGGCTTATTTTCTTGCTGCGGTGTGGGGAGCAGTTAAGGGTTAGAAGTCATCTTACCAATCAACAGCAAAGCATGATGAACACTCCTCAAAGAATTTCATTACAATGAACGACTTTAAGACAAACACGGTGACTTGGTCGATGTGCTTTTTTTTTTTTTATCATCCTCTGTGACATAGATGGTATTTATCGTGTATGGCATGGATGGTGTGGTGCCAGAGCAGAACTCAAACTTATAGGCATCTTTGTATAGATTTTCCCCCTTGAAACAATAACTCATGAAACTAGTAATAAATGTTATACTGTTTGGAATGAAAAGCAGATAACGTATACAAACTTCTGGAAACTAAATACATATGGCAAGAATACAGAATACTCTAGAGAGTTCAAATAATGAAAAAATCCTCTCTGTGTAATTCAGTGTAAATATTACATCTGATTGTCTTCTCTTTCCCACATGCACACAAGCAAATCAACTTCTAGCATCCTACTTTAATCTGAGCACTCCTCCATCTTTTATACTAAAAATCTACATAAATCCCAGCCCCTGAGAACCTACATCTCACATGTCATCACACATTCAAAGTGAATTACCTACCACTGTTTTAATTCCCTTCTGGGGTTTGGTTTGTTGTGTGGGGTTTTTCGTTTGAGTTTGTTTTTTAAGCAGGTCAGCTTTATTACAAGGGGATATAGATAAATAAGTACATGGTATTAAAGGAGTATTTTACTTTTCCAAAGAGAGGAGTAAGAAAAGCTTGCATAGTACAGCTTGATCAAATCTGAACCAAAGCCCTCAGGTACTACACATTTGTCTTCCTTCCTCAGTTACTAATAGCAGATGCTCTTCTAAACCAGATCTATCACACTGAAGGGAAAAACAACCATAAACTCATCATTGCTTGTATTATCTGAAAGCTATTTGCAGTGGTCAACATGAAACATATTAAGCTGTTTTGGACACAATAGAGAGGTAACCAATACAAGTTTAAGAATTTTCCATAGACATCACTTGGCTTTGGTCCAAGCCCATAATGTTATTTCTCAGTGGCATCCTTCTGCACCATGAAATTCATGTTCACATTTCATATCAGATAAAGCCAAAGAGGCCTCTCAGCAAAACATCCAGACATCCAACTGACTCTTTGGCAAAGTCTACCATTAAAAAGAAAAAAAAAAAGCGTGTAGGCATGATCAAAAACAGGTTTAGCATACTGGTTTATATGATCATAGAATCACAGAATGGCCTAGGCTAGAAGGGACCCTAGAGATCATTTAATCCAACCTCCCTGTCATGGGCAGGGACGCCTCTCATCTAGATCATGCAACACATGGGGACCGAAAGGGGGATCGAACTTGTGACCTTGGTGTTATCAGCATCACGCTCTAACTGACTGAGCTATAGAAACTGGTATCTAGCACATCTTGCCTTTATTTTATTTTTTCATTGAACACACCTGTTCTCATTCAAGATGAGGATGAAGTTGTTTAAATAGCCAAGTTACTTTGTGAGCTATTTTCCCTGGCACACAAGCAAGCCCAGGCAAGAAAAAACATCCCTTCAGAACATGGCTGTTCCCCGGAAACAGTGCAGAGTGAAATTTGTAGAGTAAATAAATACTCTCTGTGATTGCACAAAGAGTCTCACACTTGGCATTTCGGCACAGTATATTCCATGACTGCCTTCTTGCAGTCCCTCTCTGAAATGCATGTTGCAATGGCTTCTTCCATGAAACTCTCATCAATTCAGCTTTTTTGCCTACAGGCTGAGCCACACCTGCAGGTTCAAGTTGCTGCATCCCTCCACCCCTTCAGGAAAACCAGCTGGCATCAGAAGAAGGTGACTGTCAAAAATGACACCGGAAAGCAAGGGCTACAAAAATATTTTTTTATATGAAAAACCTTTCAGTTGAGGGATGAAAAGTTTCTTTTCAAAGGAGATTAGAAATACCAGAAGACCCATCCATCCTGTGGGCATTCACCTGGGTGGATCAGACATGTCTTGGGAAGAAAAGCAGGAACCTGAACCCTGGCTCTCACTTCCCAGCCAAGCCTCCTCATCACTGCCAAGGCAATGCTCATCATTCAAGTCCACAGCGACTTCCTTACTCCCTCTGTGACTGAAATCCATTTTTAAACCCAAGTATAGTGGGAAAGGTTCTGATTTCTTCAAGTTCTACAGTAGAGTATTTAAATTTTCAGCGCAGCTGCAACTAAAAGTTATGCATAAAACGCAGGGGCGTTGAGTTTGCATTAAGAGGAAAAACACCTTTAAGATGGGGTTTTTTTAAAATATAGTAACTGTAAGGGACAGTTTTAAATATATCAAAAAAGAAATAGGTAAAGGATTTGGAAGACGACTGAGGCTGATAATTAGGAAAGGGGAATATAACAATGTGCTGGATTGCCGAATGCCCTCCAAAAGCAATGAAAAGATAATCATTTCAAAAAGCATTGCCGCAGCAGCAGATGATCAGCAGCTGAACATATCTCTCTAAATTTTCATGCCCCTGCAGTGCTACGGAAATGCAAGGATATCCCAAATACTGGAATTTTCTTAAACTGGAGAAACAGGGAAAAGAAAATGGCTATACTCCAAAAGTATCTCAAAATATTTCTTGTGTTGACTAGCATAAGAAACAAATAGTAACAGAGACTTAAACACCCGTGCTCCCAGAAAGGAAAGACCTCGTTATTTGGCCATCCCGCTCCTCAGCCTCAAAAGTGTGCTGCCAGGCTGCTCCAGGTACCGAGGGCAAAAGGTCCAAGAGCAGCCACTTAAGTAGATAACTTCAAACCTGGCATGGCCAGCCCAGGCACTACACGTCTTTCCAGATCAGGTGCTCACTGAGCAGATGACTGTTCAGATAACAAGCTGTAAACAAAATCACACACATGGATACACAGAAGAAATACTTTGGCTTCAAAGGCATTTTTCTTCAGCATGTAAACATTGCAGGAATTTCTCTCATGTCTCAAATAGCATTACTCTGTGCACGAAGTCAAGTCCACTCGTGGCACGGTTTATTTTTTGTCCAACCATTAGAAACAAAACGACAGCCTTGAATCGCTCAGAGAGACTACAGTACAACATCCTAGGGTTGAGAGATGCTCTGCAATGATGGGCTAAACTATTTTTGGAAACCTATTTGGTTGCTAGGGCAAATTCTTGTAACGATATGCACCATCCACCAAGCAGAATCAGGTTTGCAAGTTAGGAGAGGAGGAAAAATTAAGATGAGAGATGACTAACCTAACCAGGGGAACGAGAGAAACCAAATGAAATGCCACGCTATACAGAAACATGGTTACGGCTTCCATCAGGACTCGGCTGAACTCCTACGTGAAACACGCCTGGTTGTTTTGAGCCAACGGAGCCTAGATCACAGGCTTGAAAGAAATTTCCAGAGGTTGTACAAGGCATTCTGCTGCCTCCAAGGCATGATTAACTATATCTAAACAGTACTTCACGCAGGGCATGCCACTACTGAATCATAAGCATTTGTTCATACAGCTCTTTTGTATCAATACCATTTGTCTTTTACACAAGGGAGTCAATGAGGCAGAGAGAAATGAAGCAGTTGGCCCTCAATTGCACACTAAGTCTCCTGCAAAATTAGGAAATCATTCCAGATGCTCAAAAACTCACAAACAACTGATGGATCAGTATTCTAGGAGCTGCATGCATGGCTATCTTCTCATGTTCAAAATTACTGGGGCCTTGGTTGACATCAACCTGGTACATACCTGGATAGTCTTACATATTTTAGAAAAAAACATGACAATTTTTCTATCCAAATTCTAATCTTTCAGCTCAAGAAATGCCTGTTGGAAATTAACAGGGCAAAGTTAGTAAAGAGAGGACAAAGAGAGGAGGGGGGATTATAAACTATTTTCCATGTTCTCCATGAACAATGAAGGATAGAAACTTGCACACTAATGTTCAAAAACACCACTTTGGGTGACGCAGACTGGTAAAGGTTGTATAATTTATAACTTAATTCTTTATCTTCTGGTCAGCTTTGCGCTGAATTCAACTGAGATTATAAGAAAGCATGCAGATCAAGTTTAGGAAACTGCCATGCTCTTCTTGGTAGCTGAGTGCTTTGCATGTCAGAAGAGAGCTTCTGTAATTAATATAGTATCTGCTTTACAGCTGAGAACAGAGAATATTTAATTAGGTTTGAAACTGTAAGGGAGAGCCGTATATAATAATCTCACTTAGGCCTCTCAGTAAAACGAACAGTGCCTACCAAGACTGAGTTGAACTTAAGCATACTTTACAGGTACTCCCAACACAATCTGGCATTAAAACTGAATTAGTTGGCTCTCTTCCTGTATTTTGACTTCCGAAATAAAAATGTTCAAATTGATGACAGATTTTAACGCTGCAGAGACCATGGACTAAGTGAAATTCATAAAGTCACCAGACTTAAAGATTACTGCTGCAATCTGTAGGAGTGATGCTAAGAGCAGAACAATCACAAGACTGAAGCAGAAACCTCTGCCACAGGTGACGGATGGACACCGCAGCCCTGGGCACCTTTCCCAGGTCTCTGATCAGCAGGGATTGCGACTCTGTTGGAATAACCACGCACGAGACACCAATTTGTTCTTCTATGCCGACATAGTGCACCCCCCGCCTCCCATTTTATGAAAGAGCAGTTTTCAGATGAAGGTCTGTTTGACTCGTTTACCTTCGGTCTGCAGATTCCTCATGTTGGTGTGTGTGACATAGGGAACCCCTGCAAGGGTCGTCCCTGCCCACAGGGTGGGCCAGCCCTGGCAGAAGGTGTAAATGTGAGGCTCCAAGGGACAGGCCGGCACACCAAACCAGGCAGCAAGTCTTCCCCGTTTCTACTGAATATGCAGAGCTTCAATGCCCCACAGAGCTAAGGCAGTAGCTCTCCTTTTGCTCCTCTGCTCAGGAAACAAACCAACTGTTACTCCATGAGACCTTTGGGCAAGTAAAGATAAGGACCTAGAGCTGCACTGCTGAGAGCTCAGACAGCAGCTGCTTTCCAACCCTTACCAACCGTAACACCAAACACAAGGTTTGGACTTTTCCAGTTGCCTTCCTAAAACCTCTTCAAATGGGACTGCTTTATAAGTGGGATTTCCATAGCCAGTCACAAAAATCTGGCAATTCTCCAGATCCGCAGTGCATTCTGCTGTGTGAGCTCCAGCTGAGTCACCTGCACTGCTTGAAGGCAAAGCATAAGCAAGGGTAAGGAGCTCACAACTTTCTGCAGTGATTCAAAGATCTTGCTCAGGCCTTGTAAGGACCATACTGTGCATGTGGGTGCACACATGCAGCAGCCCAAGAAACGGTCTTGTTCACTTTAGGCACCGTTAAAGAGGCTAACACTTCCACGTAACTACATTTTGAAAAATGGGGCTTAAATATCATTGAAACCTAAGATCGTAAAGAGAAAAACACATGTGCACATGCTCCTAAGAAACCAAACAGCTTTTCAAAACAGGATTTCTCTGATATGCTCCTAAAGAAAGCTTTTTTCACTTAAATTATCGTGAACTGAAGAGAAAGACTTGAGCAAATTTGTCAGTAAATAATCCCATTCTACACGAGTGAAAACACTGGCACAAAAAGTAATCCAGTAAATTCCTAATCTGATAAGATGTCATTATAAATTACAATATATATGCACATATATTTGTGTATGAACATATACCTGTATCACAACACATAACTTTTTCAACCAACTTCAGAAGACATTTTGGTCATATGATGTACAGAAAAGAATAAAAGGGGGAAACAATCTATAATCCAAGGGAAATCCAATGCAGTCAGGACATCCATTCTATTTACAAAGATCAGACCGGGAATGAGGAGATCTAGCTTTTATTTCCTGCAGCATCGTTTCCTTCTGGGCAGACCCACTGTATGTCCACAAGCTTCTACTGCTCCTTCAGTCTATGTCCTTATAGCTAATCTAAATCTACCCTCTTTTTGGTTTAAAGTCAATAACCTTTGTCCTATCACCACATGACCTGATAAAGAGTCCCTCCTCACCTTTCCTGCAGTACCCCTTAAGGTACTGGAAGGCCGCTGTAAGGTCTTCTTGGAGCCTTCTCCAGGCTGAACCACCCCAACATTCTCAGTTTTTCTTCATAGGGGAGGTGCTCCAGCCCTCTGATCATTTTTGTAGCCCTTCTCTGGACTCACTCCAATAGGTCCATGTCTTTCCTGCACTGAAGACCCCAGAGCTGGACACAGCACTGCAGATGGGCTCTCACCAGAGCAGAGAGGCAGAATCACCTCCTTTGACCTGCCAGCCATGCTGCTTTTGATGCAGCCCAGGATGTGTTTGGCCTTCTGGACTGTGAGTCCACATTGCTGGGTTCTGGCTAAAATTCTCCTAGAGCAGCAGGAAGCTAGTGAGGAGAACACAAAATGCACAGCTGCACAAATGTAAGATTAGGGAAGGAAGATGGAAGGTATCAGGAGGTCTGAAATATTTTTAGTAAGAAACATGCACAGGCTCACACAGTCTCCTGACAAATACTCCAGTTTTAAAAGGCACTTTAATGTGCCTTAGATCTATATAAACAAAGATCATAGAAACAACTGTATATAGCAGCCTGGGAAAGAGGAATACTGGTATCATCTTTTACTTTGTAGCTTTATGTTGGAGAAAAGGAAGGAGAAGTAAAGAGGGAAGTAAAGTAACCAAGCTCAGCACCAGAGCTCGACGTGAAGAGGCCTGTTTCTTTTGTTACTTTGGGTCATCAGGGTAATTAAGTCTTTTATAACAGCCACCAATCCCCGTCAGACAGTGCATATAACTGCAAGCCAACCTCTTTAAGTTGCACAAAAGAGCTGCTACGTATTGCAAAACATTCTATGTGTCTTGCTCGGCGCTTTCAGCACAGATTCTGATGATGCTACTTCAGCAGCACCGTAGGGTGCCCATCGGCCAGGCTGACAGACAGCCTCAGCCCATGCCAGGCACAGGGCCCGCCACACATGGAGGTCCATTGGCATTCGGGGAGCAAGGTAGTACCCCAGTTTCTGAGGTGAAGCCTGTCCCGCGCCACCTGGGGGACCCCACAGTTCAATCACGGCTTGGGTGCTGCACACCTGTTTGGAAGATCAGCAGAGTTGATGGAAAGGTCAGTCGGAGTCGCTGCACTTGTGTTTCCACCTCTCTTCCCCCAACTGCAGCGTTTCTAAATTAATCTGGGTCTTTAAGCTTGTCGGCTTTTATTGCCATTCTTAAAGAAAAGCCCGGCTTTCACGCTGCAAACTACAAGGCCGAAATCCCCAGACAAGTTTAGTAAGTGCTTTTTGCAATTTGCCTTTGCCCTTACTCATCCAAGTGTACTCCCTTAAGTGTCTCCTAAAAATCTAAGATAGGAAATGCGCTTAGTTTTTTCTTTATTTTCCCCTCCCTGCAACATTTTAATTAAAACGTGCCAGCCAGCTACATCTAAGCAGATGTGGGGTGGATGGGAACAGCACCGCTTTGTACAGATTGCACTCAACAAGTCCCATCAGCGGGGTGCAGCCTGAACCAACACTCCCTCTCCCTCCCCAGATCCTGACCTCAGCTACTCAGAGGTCTCAGACTTTGGGATGCCAGAGGGCAAGAAATCCCGCTTCTGTGCAACAAGACATTGTTAAAGGGAAAATTCCTTGGTTTTTTTCCCTAAATCCTTGAAAAGGAGATCTGTGTGTTTATGGCCCACAGCAGAAATAATCCTACGCCTACCAAAATCAAACAGGAATTTACCGATCAGCTCTCACGCACTGCAGGGACTGAGCCAAAGCCTAGAAACCTGCACTGACTGTCCCATGGCAATATAACACCTTTCTATTTTAGTTTCGCTTAAGTACAGGAGGTGGAGGGGAGGGAAATCAGTAAAGAAGTGTTTAACTAATAACTGGAAACTTTCTGTTAAAATAATCAGAGCATTATACTTGGGTAGGGGCATACTACAGCTTCCTATGATGCGGTAACCAACCAAATGTAACCTGCCATCGGCTCCTGGCAGGATCAGCTGCTCAGCTGCAAGAGCACTCAGCTGTTAGTGCTGGCAATTTACAACTGGAAAGTATTAGGGAGGGCTGATTAATTGCTACATATGAAATTTCCATGCCTTCATTTTACATTAGCAGCTTTGCAGTTATCAAAAACTCAAGGGAAAAACAGAAGGAGTTGGGGGAAGGGGATAAGGGGGAGGGAAAATGAGAAAGCAGCCCCTCTCAGACATGTCCAGGGGGCCAGGAGCATCCTCAGAAGATGCTCTCTTCCCAGCAAGGCTTCAGCTTTCATCAGAAACAGATGAGGCCTCCATGCTTTCAGGCTGCAAAGAAAATGCCACAGGTGGGAGCTAACACAGCAACCTCCTCTAGAACCTCGAGACAGTCCCAGTGCCCCCCTCCACCATGGGGGAAGGGTAGCAGAGCTGGTGCCCCGGGGGCACACAGCACTTTGGAAAGATGACTACAGCCACAAGATGGATAGAGGGATGGAGACATCCCTCTCCATCCTCCTTCCCCACCTCCCTCCTCTTCTTCACCCCCAAAAAAGAGGGGTGAGGATTATGTGGCGACTCCAAAGCTGCAAACCTCTTGATTTGCACCCCTCTCCCCACCCAGCCCTTGGTGCCACGTGCAGGCACCAGTCACCTTAAAAAGTGAGACCATCAAGAGCCACCTTCTCCTTACCAGAGTGCAGCAGCAGGCCCAAACACAAGCAACTGAACAAGGACACACTGTCACAGGCTCCCTGCCAAGATGTTCGGCTCCAACCTGTGAGCACAGGGACAATTTGCACCCATTGCCAAAGCAGTTAAGTAGGAAACCCCACCACGTCTTGCTTCCCAAATGAAGCAAAGCAAGACGACGGCTTTGTCACCTCCTCTGCATCCCTTCCTCTCCCCTCCGCACACAGGCTGTGGGCTTACTTCCAACAGGCTTTGCTATACAAACTCAGACGAACAAAAGGACAAAAACTCTCACCCCCTCCCTTCGGAGGAGAGGGGAAAATTCAGAGATCAGTCTGCCACTCTGCTGCTAGCTGGCATCGCCACTGTCAGTGCCACGCGGGCCGCCGAGCACTGGGTAATTTCACACGCCATATGTGCCGCAATTGGGAAGCGCCGAAAGCACAGAGATGGAAGAGCAGCCACTGCCTGCAAATCAGCGGTGCCACAGGGAGGGAAAAGCAGCAAAACAATAGCCACAAGTAATCTGTCACATGCAGTCTTTCCAAGGTGACATAATGCCCTTGGACATGCTCTCAGTCCAACACGAAAGGCGTGTGGACATGGGGCACACTTTGGCATCACCTGCCTGCACGTGCAGTGCTGCTGGCAGTGATAAACCCAGAATGCAGGATCTACCCCCACGTGACCCATGGGCAGAGGTTTGGTGGGCCAGCACCCCATGTGGTGACAGGCAAGGTCAGGGCAGCAAACCTAAGGGCGCTGCACATGTGGCTGGTTGCATGCTGAGCCCGGCGCTTCTGCCCCATTTCCCCAGTCTAGAGCCATACCCCAAGGACCTCTGCCTCTGGCAGGGAAACTCACCGGCACATTTCTGGGATTGCCATGGACAGGGACCCACATCAGGCAGGAGAGCAGGATGCAGCCAGAACAGCCCTCAGCAGGGCAATGCACACACCGGCCACTGGCCACAAGCATCCTCTTGCCTGGGAGGAGAAACCACCTCCTTGCAAGGAGCTCCAGCCAGTGGGAATACTGTGTTGCCAAGCTTCAGGCACAAAAACCTTGAGGTCTACTTCACACCCGGGGTTTTCCAAGGTTTTTTTTTTCTAATAACTGCTGGATCCACACGAGAAATTTTAAGCAAGCAAGGCTCAAATCCTCATAGGTAAAGGGGCACAGAAGTGAGGAGGAGCCCACAACAACATAACCGATACCCACACACTTAAACTGTGAAAGCCTAAGAGGTAGAACAGCACACAAGTTCCTATTCCAGAGGCATCAAAGCTTTGGTTTTTTCCTTCTTGAAAACACCTCAGTCACTGAAGAAAGAAAGAAAAGGGGAAAAAAATACTGACGTTCTGAAAACATGGTCTGATGCATCATTTGAACTCACCTTGGCAAGATTTCTTATTTTTCAAAGATCCAACAGCTTGCAGGTGAAAACAGCAGCTCCGGAAAGAGAAAGTTTGACAGTACTGTCTGCAGAGAGATACCTTGAAAGTAGAGGGTCTGAATTTTTTCTCTGTGTAGTCCCATTAACAGATTTTGACCTTCACAGTTTCTCCAGTTGGCTTCTCCTTAGCAGAAAGGGTCTGGAGATGAGTCACGGGGCAGCACTGGGACGAACACGAGAAGCCTCTCCAGGGAACTGTGTTTCCGCAGTCGGGGGTGCAAGGCTGATGCACCAGACGGCTGTGCCCCGGGTCAGGCACCAGCACGCTCCCCTGCGCAAAGAGCAAACACATTACTGAGGCAAGTGCAGCCTTCAGCCACGGTGCAACGTTTTGCTTGTGCTTTATGTAACCATTTATGACTGTTATTCAATTATGAAGGAGAGCTTACCATGGAAACTGCAAGGAGGTATTTTGTTTAAGATACAGAGCACACTTGGTAAGTAAGAGCTGTTCATCTCTCATGTGCAAACATCTGAACTGCATTCAAGGTTTTACATCCAGATGCATTCCCCAGTCTTACTTGGAGACTATGCACTGCATGGCACACTTTAAAACAAAGAATTTTTAATTTTTCCTTCCCTAAAGCTAAAAAGCTAGGTGAAATGAAGGAATAGATCCACTCCTTTAAGTGGCCATTGTAGGTTTCAGAGGGAAATGCCATTTTCTGCTGAGGCCCCAAGGGACCGTAGTGGCTTAGCAGGCTGCCAGCCTGCATCAGCCCCCCAAACTGCTGAGCCTCAGGAACTGGTCTCAACCCTCTATGGCCTACAGTCAGTTGGTAAGTGACCTAGTAATCCAATTAGGCAGCAAGGTTGTCCAAAGAAATAAAACAAAAGGAAATGGGGAAGTGAAAAGTAACAGGAAAGAAATTATGCCTAAAGGAAAGTGTATCCTCATTACTCCCCTAATCTGCAGCTGCAAGCAGAGGTTTAGCTGGGTGCCCAGTACCTGGAAGAGGAGGATAACAAGCTGCGGAAAGCCCAGCTCGCACCCCAGCCGGGAAACTCCCCGTCACCACCGAACATGAGAGCTGCTCACTGGGTGCACGGAACACCAAGCAGCAAAGAGACAGTTCTCTCTAGCCAGCCTAGTCAGTAAAGCTTGGCACGAGTTCTCAAACCTGTACCAGCTATTTAAAGCACTTCTCTGGTTTTTGTAGCAATAGGACAAGAGGAAATGGTCTCAGGTTGCACCAGGGGAGGTTTTGGTTAGATATCAGGAAAAATTTCCTTACTGGAAGAGTGGTGAAGCATTAGAACAGGCTGCCCAGGGAAGCGGTAGAGTCGCCATGCCTAGAAGTGTTCAAAAAAACGTGTAGAACTGGCACTTCAGGATATAATTTAGTGGTCATGGTAATGTTGGGTTGACAGTTGGACTAGATGATCTTAGAGGTGTTTTCCAACCTTTATGATTCCATGATTATGTCTTCTGAACACAGCCGGGTGGCAGAGGTTCCCATCCCCAGCTGCCCAACTCCAAAGATTATCCCATGCTTTTAAGAGGACACCTCACATTTAGCACAAAAGCAAACAACTACACGAGAAATCACATGTTCAGCTTTAAAGATCACAGCCCCCAGGAAGAGAAGAGAAATGCAATTTTGCAAGCCACTGTGAAAAACATTACACCTGCTAAAAGGGGATTTCTGGTTAAAACAAAAGTTTAAACTGCCAGGCATTTTCACACAACTCAGAAATGAGTGCAGCCAAAGTTTTAAAAACGTGTCTTAATCAACATACTAGCCGAGCTCTGGCTTCCACTTTGCTATAAGAGAATTACAAACTCAAACGTTGAGCAGATCTCAGCCACCGACGGATTTGTTTGTGGGTGCGGAAGCTCAAAAGCACAAAAAATATCACATGAGCTTCCATGCTGGAGGCCCAAACAACAGCATTATCTGGGGTTTTGGAAAACAACAGAATGAAAGAAAAAAAGCCTTGTAAATGCCATTGCTCTGGAAAATTAGCATTTTTAATAGGAAAGTAAACATAAGGCTTGTTTTGTATGAGGATAGCTATCAGTTATGTCAGGGGATTTTTATGGTTTGTCCATTATCATAACAAAAGCATGCTGAGCATGTTGGCTGAACTGCAGGAGTTAAAAATGCATAACATCCCGACTTCTTAAAGATAATTTTGCAAATAAGAATTGATGAGGATGCACTTCCACCACTGGTTTATTTTCTGAATAACTTTAAGAGCACTTTGAAGTCTGCAGAGGAATCCAGTTATTTTATCAAGATGCAACGAAAGACTGAAAGACAGGTTAAGGAGCTAAGCATTCACCTTCTCCTGAATATTATCATAAATGATTCACTTTAGCTCTATGTTCCATGACATGACACTGCATGGCATCACCTGTCATTGAAGCAATGCTTCTTGGTGGGCATTCACCAGGCTACCAGAACCTTGGCTCAGCGTGGCCAGGTCCCGTTTTCATAGAATCATAGAATGGCCTAGGCTAGAAGGAACCTTAGAGATCATTTAATCCAACCTCCCTGTCGTGGGCAGGGACGCCTCTCAACTAGATCAGGCAACACATGGGGACCGAAAGGGGATCAAACCTGTGACCTTGGTGTTATCAGCCATTTTGAGTCAGAGCAGCTCCTGCACTTGTCCAGCTCCTACACCAGCAGCTCCTCTGGAGCAAATGAGACTGAGGGCAGTCAAATTGCCCTCCCCAGCCCAGGACAGACAGAGCAGCTGAAGCTCATGCCTGCCCAGCCACAGACAGGTTCTTCCACCCCACGGGTGTCCCGGCGTGGAGTACAGCCCCCAGGGGCTCCCCCACACCCCAGCACATGCGGTTGTCCAGCAGTAGCAGAGGCAGCGGTCCCAGTAAGCAGAGTAGCCCCAAAACATGCTCCCCCCAAAACGTTCCCCACCGTGGGGAGCAGTGGACAGGGAGGGACAAGGAGCTTGAGATTCGAGTAAGCAAGTTTCAAATGCTGTCGGTTCACCCGAGCTGCCCAGCATGCTGCTGGCTACACAAATTTAGGGTGCAACCAGTTTCGCAGCGAACAAAATGTTTTTCTACCCTCTCCACGGACGATTAGCAACACAAGCCTAAAACGTCAAAAACCGAATCTTAATTACCGAAGTCAGCACTTAATGACTCCAATTACATTTCCACTGATTTCTGAAAATTGGATTCTCCACTACACTTGCTGTGTTTAAATTAGTTTCTTACCTCATTCACTGTAATTATACTTTGACAAACCAAATTAAAATACAGTCAAGATTTTTAAAATACTTAAAAATAGTCGGGATTTGAGAACAAAAAATTTCCTAACCCTACCACCATCCACGTTTTTCATCATACTGCCTTCTGGGCACGGGAATGTAGAGGGTTAAAAGATGAGAAGATGCAAAGAACATTTTTTTTGTTAAAATGAAACACTGTTTCAGTAAGTAGGAAACAATGTTTTAGTTCTGTGATAGAAACTTACTGTCTTATCCCTCCATATCACAGAAATTAGCTTCTCGTTTTATCCTAAAAATCAACAAAAGTTACTCTTCTCAGGCTCATCATCACAGCTACCACAGAGGACTCCAGGAATGAGGTGACTGAGATTTGCATTTATCGAGAAGGAATACATTTCTCACTTAAAACTAACAGCTCTCTGCATCTAACCTGCATGCTGAGACCTCAGTATCTATACTTATCACCAAAACATTCCTATGAGGTAAACGTGGCTTCTGCAAGATGCAGTTGCATCCATTTGGGGATGTTTACTCTTTATTAGGGAATTATTTTCAAGTTCCTGTTTGTAATTGGTATTAGAAATCGAAAAGGACAGGAGAGTGGGCAGCGTATTTCAGGAAACTAAGCAATCAACAGAAAGAATGCAGAAAAACACAGCATTTTAAGGAAACCCTCTGTATGTACTTACTTCATTATGGTACAGAGAGACCTGCAATTTCTCCAAAGAGGATGCCTGTCCATACATTTTTCTCCTGAAAGAGGAAGGATAAAACCAATAGCAGCCCCTAATCCTTTTGGCAACCTCAAAACTGAAACACCTGAAACACCCTCACATTGCAGCAGCCTGGCAATAGCAACTGGAGTTGTCAAATATCCAAAATAACTATGGGAAAGCCATGGTGCCTGGACACTACAGCCACAGGGGCGTGCCTTGGCACCTGGACAAATTAATCCTAATCCTTGCAGGACCAAAGCCATTTTGGGAGCCAGCTACATGACACCGCATCTCAAAGGACAAGTAGGCATTACACTGGCCAGCAGGTTAGTACACTGGGCAACTAAGCCAGCCCCAAATTTGCTGGTGGTAAATTAAAAAAGAAAAAAAAAAAAAAAAAAAGGTTTGAGGTTTCTGAGGGCATCACAAAGCCCTCACCAGCTCACTACAACAAGAGAGGAATACAAAGCAAACCATCTGCATGTGTTCCATGTGTTAATTCAAGAAGCACGAGGATACAGATTTACAGGGTTGCTTTTTTGCTTCAGCATAGGGATATAATATGCCACTGTCACAGCTACTTCTTGCAATAACACCTTTTCATTATATTTGTTTCTGCTTTATTTTTATTCTCATCTTTCCTGGATACCCATTACTCAGCAGTGGTTCCTGGATTTTATGTTCACATATGGTTTAAAGAGGTGGCTGCTTAATGTTCCCTATATGTAAATAACTACATGCTGTTTCAGTCCCTGCTGTGCAAGTGGAAGAATGATTAGATTATCAATCTTAAACGCAGAAATACGTCAAGTTTGTTTTCATCTACCAATCTATTAAAGCTTACTCTGGGTTACATTTTTGATCTTCCTTTTCACTCACAAATTCCCACAGCTTTTAATGAGCACATAAAGCAATCAGCAACAGGCAAAACCAGCCCAAAAATCAGGACTCCAGGTGAGTAGCCAGTAGCCCAGTGTCCTGGGTTTAGCTAAACCCCAGTCCTATTTAGTGATTTTTACTTTTCAGTTTTAGTTTCTTCTAACCGTGTTAGAGGCCGGCCCAGCCCTAACCCTCGACACCAGGCGCAGCCCTCTCGCAGGCATCTTCCTGCTAAGGGATTCAGTTTTTGCCACCGCAAATCATCCGATGAGGCAATGCCAAGGGGGCTGGAGATGCCTGGGGAATCCCCTCCGGCCGAGCAGAGGGCAGGGCGCCTGGGGAAAAGCCACACGGGATGACACAGCAGCCCCTGCCACCACCCATGCCAGTGCCCCACAGGAGCGAGAGCCACGGCACCGGGAGGTGGCTAAACGGCAGTGCAGCACAGCGCAGTAAGAGCCAGGAGGGGTAAACACCTACATTTTAAATGCTGCTGGTTTTACTCTGTTTGCGGCATAACCCCAGTGCTGCTACCAGAAATGAACATACGTTTTTTAGTGCAATTTTTCATCCTTTTAATATGGCTGACAGTACTCATTTTGAATCAAAGATCCCATGCCAAGTACATTAAAACCATTTTTATTTTTCAAAAGTGAACACCGTGAGAGCCAGAAGCAACATTAAAATAACCACTAACCTTTCCAGCTTGTTCAGTATCAGGAAACACCACACGGAATAATCACAGAATCATAGAATGGCCTAAGCTGGAAGGGACCTTAGAGATCATTTAATCCAGCCTCCCTGCCGCCAGGGACGCCACCTCTCGACTAGATCAGGCAACACATGGGGACCGAACGGGAATCGAACCCGCGACCTTAGCGGTGTTAGCGCCACACTCAACTGACTGAGCTAACCAGCCCCAATTTTTTCAACTTTCCAAGGTGAAGAAACAATCTTTAAGTAATGGCAGAGGAGATACATAACTTGTTGCTCGGCTGGTCTCCCTTCCCTGCAGAGCCTCAACAGGCCACAGGAAACACTCCTGCTCCCTGACACCCCCAGCCCTGGTACTCCCAGGCTTCTCAGTGCAAGGGAAGAAAGGCAAAAAGCTCACATCAGCTACTCAGCAAGCATCCTACAGCTGCAGGTCTATGAGCAGCAGACTCTTCATTGCAAGCACCCCCAGAGCGCCCACACTGCAAACCACTGAGCGCTTGCCTGACAAAAAAAAGGGCCCGTACCACAGAGGACAAAAAGCCTTAATAATCCATGATGTACCACTGGAAGCAAGCAGGAAACACGGCAGGCAGCAGCCATGGCATCCAATGCCTTTCCAGTAAAGAGGGAGGGTGAGCACAAAACAGGCAGCCAAGCACAGGCGTGGGGCAGTGAGCAGTGGTCGCTACCAACTCGATGCAGCAGCAAACTTGCCCGACTGTATCGGTCCTGCCACGAACAGGCACAAGCACTCCCCACGCAGCCACCTGCCTCGAGTGGGTGGGTGTAGAAATCAGTCTCTGGTGGCAAACAAACAAGAAAAACCAGGAAAAGCCTCAGAAGGCAGAAATTAAGACATTAATCAAGAAGCCAGGAAGAAAGGAAAAACATCTTTGGCCTGTGGAAGCAGGCAGTAGATAGTCTGAAACTAGATATTAATTCAATTTATACAAATGTAGTCCAAGCTATCGAGTTTGGGCATAGTCTTTCTGTAGTTAGGAGAGATTGGAGTAACTGCAAGGGCTACAGGATTCAAAATATGCTCCAAATCAACACTGCAGTTGTAGTAGAAGGATGGGAGGAATCCCAAAGCTGCTCAAGTTTGTCTTCTTCCATTCCCACTCCCACATCCTCACAGTATACTAATGAGGAATCCTTGCCCAAATCCAGTCCCAGTAACTAACTTCTGCTAGCCTGGAGTTATCCTGCAGTTCTAACAGCAGATGATGGATCTAATTTCCAACCCTAGCAGCCTCTGTTGTGTGGCATTGCTCTGCATATTAATGATCCTTAATGACACCTAAAAGCAGCTGCATAGTCTTAAGTATAGATTTTACCACTTAGTCCAAAGCCATAAAGAGCCAACAATGGTAAAGTATGTTTAATGATCGAAACCAACAAAAGAAAGCCTTCATTAAGACATCCTCTTGTGGACAGGGGCATTAAGATTATTTTTCTCCTGGACCCGTGATGGCAGGCGAGTAAGGTGATGCATAATATTAGTCTGAAAGGGATCTTTTAAAAATTAATAGGGGTGGTGGTTTGGGTTTTTTTTTAAAGGTGGTAGGGAATAAGCCTGTTCAGTGGAAGCAGGCGGGGAAAAAAAAAAAAAGTCAAGGAAGTGAAGGAAAAGAGCTGCCCACTTGCCCACGACATTATCAGCTTTGCACAGTGATGGAAGATTAGTCCTTAGAAATATAAACCACCTCCAGTCAGGGCTCCTGGAATTCAGCGCTTCCCATGACTGCTGAAGAGGCACTGTCAGCTGATCCTTATTTCTCAAGTTTGGGATGATGACTGAGGTGGAATAAGGCTGGAAAGAAAGGTTAATTAAACAAAGAAGCAAATAGGCAAGAGCCTTTAGAAACTGATTAGACAATGGAAGTAAATGACTTGGCAAAACAACCTTGATTTCACTGCCAGAGTTATAAAAGCATCTAAGAGATGGAATGCTGGTTTAATGATTTATATTCTCACTGTATGTTCCTGCAGAAATTATAAGCATTTGGGACCCTTACTGGGGTAAATGAAATAATAACTGAGCCACCTCCTTTTCCAGTCTGTGAAAGGTAAGAAGTTGGCAAGGATCTCTTCATCCAGAAACCAAAGCACCACCAAGGACATAGGAGATTTATTACATTGTCAAAATAAGGCTCAGAAAAATAAATTCATCATGCTCATGTGGCATTTGTTGTAGGTGACCAAAACCAGAAACCCACCTTTCCTCTACCTTTCAGCTCTATAGCTAGACTCCGCGTTTTCCATTCTCCTGTAGAGATCTATTTTGGTTTGTTTGGGAAATCATATGATTGGGGAAAGCCCAGAGCCTTGGGAAAAAAATATATGTAACAGACAGACCATGCCTATGTTACTCATCCAATGGCTATATAAGCTTTTTTGTAATATGCTGGTATAGAAAAGAGATTTCAGCTCAGTTTTGTAGGACTGAAGTTTTGAATCATCACTCTCATGAGGTCAGAACTGCAACTGGTGCAAGTTTACTGACCACCACCATAAATCCCAGCCCTGTGACTCTGAAATATTCCAGCCGTCAGAGCAGCGATGTTGCAGACTGCCCTGCATTTTTAACCTCAATTGTACATAATTGTTAATCACTGACCCATTCTCCAGCAGCCCTCGGCGGGAGCAGGTTGCTAAGCAACCCGTTTTTGCTCCAGATACTTTTTAAAGCTAGTTTAGAAATGGCCAAAAGTCAACAAAGTGAGTATCGAGGCTATCGTGGAGAGATCCAAAGTGGAGGTGTGAGCGTAAGGAAGCGAGACTAACCCCCATGCCTATCAAAAGCGTAATAATATTCAGTGCCACACTGCTACACACAAAGCCCCCTTAAAGAAGCCTTGCTGCAGCCCCGACACAGCTCGCACACGTCCCGACCTGCAAGATTAATTGCCTCTTGCTTCTGAGCCCGTCTGGATGCGTTCCTGTGTGACCTACTGTAGGTGATCCTGCTCTGGCAGGGGGGCTGGACTAGATGGTCTTCCGAGGTCCCTTCCCACCCCTGACATTCTGTGATTCTGTGAACTCCCGCACAATGGCCAGCACGAAAAGATACAGGTGAGGAGCCAGACCCTTGTGCTTGCCCCGACAGGGAGTCGCATCCCCATCTGGGAGGTGTGAGGACCGTAACCCCACAGGACAGAGAGCAGACACCTCCCCATGCCTACCTCCCAGCACACAGACATCCTCCAGACCAGGTACTGTGCCAAACAGGAACAGTCTTCTTAAACACACATGGAGTTTTATTAAGGAAAGCCATGCTGTTCCTTGAAATCTAACAGGAATATAATTACTATCCGAGCCAGGAGCCCAGGGACTTCCTATAGACTGATGATTAAAAAAAAATTAGGTAGAACTAATCAACTAGAGGGTAGAAATCATCCAGCCTGTGTTTGTGTGTCCCTGTCGTCCTGCCAGCAGGTCCACTGGCATGCCTGCCCGCACAGCAACCAGCTGTGAGCTGACGAGCAGCGTGTCAGGCAGCCAAATTATTCCTGTTGCTCCCTTCGACAGGCTGGGGCTCTCACACAAGGCTGCCATGCTCCTTGGATTTGTGGGGGAAGGACCTCGTAACTCCTGGACTTTTATCCTTCTCGCAAGCTAGATTAGGTGGGACATGGATGGTGCAGGAAGGAGTGTGAATGCTGTCCTATTTCTACTTTTTCCTCCCTTTTTTCTTTTTTGAAAAAAAGTCCTGAAAAAGAAGAGCAAGACTTGCTGTGTTACGACATCTCAGAGAAACATGTCCTTCTCATCTTGATATTTTACTCATGTATCACCATTGCATTATTATGGTATGTCCTCATTAGCTATAGAAACTTGGGTTTTGTCCTATAGAAACCAATGGTTAAAATGCTACAGATTCAAATAGAAGACTGAGCAACCACATTAGTTGTCAAGAAGGAATGGGAAAACTTGCAGCAGTTGGGAGGAACATGCAGACAGAAAAGCTCTAAAGTTCTGCTTTTTCTGGCTTTTTTTTAATATAACCTGCTAGTGTAGGTTATAGTAGCAACTACAGTTACTAGTTTAACTAGTGTAAACGAGATGTTTATGATCAGGTTCACAACGCAGCTGCGAAATTCAATAAGAGAGGCTGTGGATATACGCCAGAGTGGATATTCAAGTAGCTGAACATGTCTTGTTTTCAGAAGAGGCTGCATATCAGTTCAATACATTTATGCAAACATGCTTTTTTTAAAACAAAACAAAACAAAACAGTGACAAACAAACAAAAAAACTTCAAGAGGACTTCAAGAACAGCCTAGCCCAACAAGTACTGGAGTAAATAGACACATAACCAGTAAAGGCTTCCAACTTGTGCCTCCCTTTTCTGTTAGGAATCTTTTTTTTCTACAAAGTAGCCCTGGCTACAATACCAGTGTTTTAGGAATAACAATGGAAGCTACATTTTGTCAAGAGGGAGAGAAAGATTTGGGGAACCAGATGGTTGCCAGGGACAATACATGCAAAAAAAAGGATCAAGAAATCAAGTAAAACAGAGAGGGACCCTGAGCAAAGCACTCACCCAATGTGGCTGGCAGGGATCACCCGGTGGGGCTCTGGCCAGAGCACTCAACAGGGCAAGGGGACAAGAAGGTGGGCTCCCCATCACTGAGCCCTTCCCCTCCTGCTGGGTGAGCCAGGGGAATGGGGAGACCAATGAGGAAGTCCTATGACTTGTCCTAATCTTCACCATAGGTGAATTTTCACCCCCTGAGCACCAGCTGAAGCCTACAGACAGAGATGGGTAGCACATCCACCTACATCTCCACATTTACCTACACGCTCAACAAACACTTGGCATCTGTTTCACTTAACCTCTGGTTTATAACCTTGTGAAAGAAAAGTTATGAAATTATAAGCTTGAAAAAAAATTATTAGACATGAACAAGTCACATAAAACCAGGGGGCCCCATAAGTAATTTGACCCCTTCTGTTTAGACTATTTTTTTGCTACCTTGTAATGAAGAACTTAAAACCTTACTCCAGCTTGCCTTAGCTGTTTCCATTGGATCTGAGCAAGCTGTTTATTGCACTTGGTGACACTAAAACAAGTTATGCAGCATAAAGCTTTGTCACTGCCTTGTCAGTCACTCTGAGCAACACGATACCATCACCTCCAGCTGACCCCTGGAAGTTAAGTATTTGTTTCATGAAAAAATACTGAAGTTTGTTGATGGCAATCTGCCCTCCAGACAGAGCTTGCACAATACCCAACCCAAAGCCAAGGCATCATCCCGCAGGATTGCAAACTGGAGATAAATACCAAGGCTGCTGGGATTAAATAATAACATTTCTACTGGTTCTGCAGAGGAAGAGCTAGAGATGACCCAGAGAAGAAAACTTTGCCAAATAAAACTGCTAGGAGCTGGGTTATTCACTGCTCACTTTTGCAAGAAAAGTTTCTAGGAAAAGAAAACAAACCCTATTTTGGTCCAAGAAGTGCCTGGAATATAAAACATGGACTCAGCTCTGTCCCCTGCCTGGCCCTGAGAATAAGAAGGAAGAGGCAGAGAGAGCAGAAGGCCAGTGCAACGTGTGTGTGCACGCAGGCATCAAACAGGCGCTGCCGCTCGGGAGCCAGGAGACTGGCGGCAGAAGTAATTTTAGGCCCACCGGCCTCTGCTGAACGATAACAAAAGAAAAAAGGAACTGTAAAGAGCTCCAAAACGCAAAAGGCTTCTTGGAAGAAGAGAGCTATTTGAGTAGCACCTGATAAATGTTGCGGTTGTCAAATGATTGATGCCCACAGGCATCAAGCAAGAGGCCTCGCACCAAAAGCAGAGGAGACTGCAGAGTTCACTGGCAGTTTTGCCTGTACAGAAAACCAAGGACCGAACGTAAAAGTTTCAATGAACTCCATGATCCCTGAAGAAAGAAGTAAAAAAAAAAGAAAGAAAAGGCATAAAAAGAGACAACCAGAGCTGATCTGCACAGTGCTCTACTTTATTGGACAGGAAACAAATCCAACTATGCATAAAATGTGACAGTATGCATTTGCAAACAAATTCCGACTTCATCAGACCTATTAAATCCAACCACGAAGGGGAGTCTCAACCTACCCAACATGAGCAAGCACCAGGTGACTGAGTCTGCCAGGGTACTTGGGGCAGCAGAGGAGGCAGGCAGAGGCACCCACAATGGAGAGTAGAAAACAGAGGAGCGCACAAAACCCCTTCCATAGCACAGCAGAGACACAGACTCCAAGCAATTTTGGGCCAGTCAAAGCCCATGCTGTCACCAAAGATTACACCTTCTTCCATCTGCACCCCACGTGTTGAATCCTGCCTTCTGCAGTCCTGCATGCTCCTGCTCCTAGGCAGCTCAGGGTGTGAAGGTGGAAGTGAAGCCTTGGTGAAAACCAACTCTACCAGTTTCCCTGAACACCTGGCCACACGGCTGATAGCATTTTTCTTGTCCTCTCGCCTATGCCAGCCTCTCCAGGATGCCGGGGGGATGGAAATCCTTCCCCTTCTCCTTCCAGTCCATGTCACAGGCATGCAGCACATGAGGCAGAACAGGGGCAGATTTGGTGCAGCCATTCCAGTGCTGAATCCCTTCTGGGAAAGGGTCCTCACGTTTCCGGAGAGCCATTCATCTATCACCCTTCAGCTCTAAAATTCATACAAATGAGTTTATCCATAATTAATTAAGGTGTCTAAATATGGAAATTAAGTTACCATGTACAGAGTAAAAGGAGATGGCACAGAAAAACCTAGACAGCAGCAAGGGCTCTTTCCTCTCCACGAATCAAGACGACATGTGGGGGTGGGGGCTATCTAACAGTAGCTTTAGGTCATAATACCGATTTCAGCATCTTTGAAAAGCTGCTCAGGCCCAGTCACAAGAAACCTTTATGTCTGAGGTGCCAGAACTCAAGTGTCCCTCTGTTGCCAGCAATCCTCTGGACTCTTGCATTAGGAGCACATTTGTAGGACAGCTAAAAATCCAGCATTTCTTTTTTCAGTTGGTTCCTCAGCTGGAAAACAAGCTGTTTGAAGCATAAGAGCTGCTCCTCGTCATGTGTGTTTAGACTCACCTTTCCATTCAAATCAGGCTGCAGCAAAAGAGGGAACATACAGCAAAACAGATGGCCCTGCACTGAACACAATGCATAATTCACTTGAGGGGCTGAGAGTCAGGGAACGAGATGGGATGAGCAAGCTGCAGATCAACAGCACCGTTGAATTCAGCTGTGTATTTGCAGCAGAGCCCCCCTGTAAATATTGTAACACATACTATAACCACAAACACTTTCCCATTAATTCAGAAGGGAAAGCTTCCGTAAACTTTTTTTGCTTCTTGTTTCAACAGTAAATCAACATCTGAATGATGGGGATGATGAAGACAGTTTCAAAAACAACTTCTTCCTATCCCAATAGCCCACCAATGCAGTTAGTACTGGAATCCACTGCAAGAGTAAAAGGCTCTTTTTCTCTCATATTCAGCCACTGTTTTGCCCAACCGCAAAGAGGTATTTAGGCTGAGACGACGTACGAAAACGGTCTGTACACAGTCACTCAAGGAAACCAGGAAACAGACGTGTCCCGAGACATTAGCATCCTCAGCCAGGCAGCCAGATTGCAGAAAGGGTAATAACCATGTTGAAATTAAGCAAAGAAGAAAAGGTTAATATACATAACCTTTCTGCTTCTGCGCAGCCAAAAATAACAACGTATAAACCACAGGAAAGTTTTAGGGCTAGATTTCCCCCTGGCCCCAAGCACCCTCATGTCTCGTCGAAGTCAGCAGGGGCTGAGCTGATGCCTGTGCTAACAGTATGCACAGCTCTCCCATACAGAGGGAACAGGGGGACGCTCCTCGCTGTACCCCACAGCAGTCTTTCAGGATCAGTTCTTCACTTGGCAAGACAAAATCACCAAGCCAAGGAACAGTACAGGCACGCTTGCTGCTGAAAAAGCAGGCTCCAAAAAGATCGGGAATGTGGATAGCAGGAACAAGAAGAACTGCTCCGTCTGGTCTGTCTTCCTCGTGCACCCATCCCTGTGAACCCACTGTCTGTGTGAATCCAACCAACTGGTAAGTCCCCTTCTGCCGCTGATGCACGAAGGATGCGAAACCTCAATTAAGGATCCATGTCTCGCAGGCTGTTGTAATTCATGCCTTCAGCTCTCTAGGACCCCAGGTCAGTTCCTGATGGGTAGCTGCTCCATAAACACAGTTCAGAGGCCAGCACTTCCAAACTGCCTACAGACACACATGTGGAGGTATATAACCGAGCGCCAAAAGAAATGTGACTGTTGTGGAATAGACAGGTTTTAAAATCCTCAGTTTGTTTCTTGCAACATACTCATTAGATGTAATGAAAAAACAGTTGTATTTTCCATTTCAGTTCAGCCTATGCCACTTTGCATGGGAAGATTTAAGTCCTGGAGAGGCCAAGGCATACGCTTGTCTTTACATGTTTATGCACGGTCTATATTCACCCACCACAAGCATAAGACTTAAGCAGATGCCCAAATCTTCAGTGCCATACTCAAAAGAGCTCAATCTCCAATATGACATGGCTCCAATGCGGTTGGTGACCACAGTGGAGCTGAATGAAGCTCTTCGCTTTCAGTTGTAATAAACTATTAAATTTTGTATGAGAGGCGGCTCAAACTGATGCCAGCATCAAGATGCTATAAAATAAGGAGACGAGTGTGAGAAATGAACAACTGAGGTGTACCTCAAAAGTTGTACTGCATAGAAACATCACCGCAAGGGTGAGGAAAGCACAAAGCCCCTCAAAGACAGGTCTATTACTATTTGTAGACACATCTCCTCCTGAAGAACCCAAGAGCTGCAGCCACATCCCAAGTGCCCACATTGCGCAAACACAGACTCCGGTCCCTGTCTCCAGAGAGCCACCACGGGCAAGTGCCGCTCCTGCCCCCTGGCCATGTGGGCAGATCTCCATAGCAGTGAGGCCAGGGTGTGTCTCCCAAGCAGTCACAGAATCCTTGGAGTTAGAAGGGACCTCTGGAGATCATCTAGTCCAACTCCCCCACTAAAGCAGGATCACCTTGGCACGTTACACAGGATTGCATCCAGGCAGGAGACGGAGACTCCACAACCTTGCTGGGCAGCCTACTCCAGCGCTTTGTCACCCTCACAGTAGAGTTTTTCCTCACATTTAGATGAAATCATCTTGCAAGGACTGCCTTAGCAACTTTCTCAGACAGGGACACCAAACCAGCCTGCTTTGTGGAATATCTGCCTGCTCCCAGGGGGCAGCAAGGAAGAAAGATGTTTCCACACTCCCTTGCCAGCACAGCTCTTTCTGCAAAACGCTGTTTCGTGAAGTCTGGTTTAAATCTGACCCCACTCCTGCCAAAACACCTCCTCACCTCCCATTCCCAGTGTACAAACCTAACCACTTAATGGGACTGCAAACGGAGCCACACACAGATGACCTGTATGGTTCTCGGACCTGCCACAGCACAGCGTAAGCCTTTGAGATGTGCGAGTAGTAAGTGACACCCGGATTTTGTTGGCACATTTGTTGTTTCATTTAATACCAGATAATCCCAACCACGTGGGCTCCCACTTGCTCAGAGACCCACTGAGCTTCTCATTCGCTCTGAACACAGCAACAGCGCTGCCATCCTAATTTCTACCCCGAGCTTTGGGTCAGGTCCTCCAGAAAGAAGGGAGCTGCAGTAGAGCCACCTGCCTTCCAACTCGGAAAGCCAAAACCTGGGACAGTCCCACCATTTCCAAGCAGCACATATGCAAAATTCTCAAGCACAGTAGACAGGAAAAAAAGCAATTTCCTCATCAGTACCACTTCTGTTAGTGACAGGACCCAAAGCTGCAAAAACACCTTCTGCAAACCACCCTCACCAAACCAAGAGCACATAACTCTCTTCAGCTGAGGGTGAAGCATTTTTCTTCCTAATGAGCCTTTCCAAACCAGAGCAGACAACGACCACAAAACAATTATGAAGGATAATATTAGAAATTGTCAATTAGGTATAGTATATAAAAAAAATCTTCAAAGAAGAAAAAACTTCAACAAAGACACTACTTACTTTTACCCAGCTACGGAGAGTACTTAAAGGAAAAACATTTTGATAGAAAACGTGGTTATTTTAATTACACAACTCTGACTTCACGCAAACAAATCCAAGCTATGGAAAACATCATGGCAAGAGTCGAGCCAAAGAGAAGAATATGCTACAGTAATTAATGTTTCTTTGCAATCTAAAAGGCATTTACCATTTGGTTTTGCTCATGGGAAATAAATGCTGTTGCAAAGTGATATAAAACACTGTTCCAGAGTAAAATTTGCCTTGTCCTCATTATTCCTGGGGGAAAAAGTAACAAATAAATCCGTGTGTGCACGTGAACAGAAAGAAGTGTGCAACCTTGTAAAGGCAGAGACGCTGCCCCTTCTCGCCTTCTAGGGCCGAATACCATCCATTCCCAGGAGCACCCACAAGATGTCCCGCCGCCCCTCGCTCCCAGTGGGATCTGTCCCAGGGCATCCCCGGGGCTGAGCTGAGAGCAGCAGCAATGCTGTGGCTGGTCCAGCCCATGCCACTTGTCACCGAGGTACTCAGGGCTGCCTTGGATGGCTTTTGGACACCGGGTGTGGAGCTGCTGCCCATTCCCAAGGGGACTGACAGGAAAGCCAACACGGCTGCTCATGCTGTGGAAGTGGGCAACCAAAGGTCACAACCAAAGGTCAACACCGCACCAGGAGAAAAATAAATCAATTGGAAATCACTGTTAGCTCCAGTGCAGAAAATCGTCTTTGAGTATGAAAACTTTTTATTTCAGCTCCATTTCTGTATAGTAGAAGCATCCTAAACTGCCTGAGGTTGTCAGCACAAACATCAAACGTAGAGAGCGGTACTAAACGCGTCAGCAGCCGGCCCAGTCAGATCTCTAAAAGCAATGCCAGTGCCGGCAGAGTAAGCTGCTAACCCAACTACGAGCACCAGGATCCGAGGGAATTGGATGCAAAGGAAGAAAAAGAGAAATGAAAGAAATATACAGATAGTTAAGAAGCAAGCTCACCAGGCAATTAAATAAAAAAGAATCTAAAACTTCGTCACATCAGAAGAGAAATCATCACACAGGCTATTCCATTCCATTAATTTTTTAGCAGTGCTACTCATTCAACTCAAATATCAGACAGAGTATTTATACTTTTAGTCTTTTGAAGCAAAACCTCTTCCATAAAAAGGAGAACCGACCTGAGAGCTACTCATTTGCAGAAAAAAAAAGAAAGGGATTCCATGTCATGCACAGGAAACTCAGTGGCAAACTCTATAAATACTGCAAACCAGTTTCATCAATACATCTGATCTGAAAGAAGTTCAGAAGACAAGACTTAAAACAAGCCATTAAAGTAAAATACTTTTACAGTGGAGGGTTCAGAGGTAGTGTTGGGGGGGGGGGTTAGTTTTGTTTGTTTTGCCCCAGTTTGTCACACTACTATACCAATAGCTTCATCTAAACCCCAAAGGGGAAAACAACAATGTCCAAGCTGTGGAAGGAGATTTTTGGATTCCTCCATGAGGCAGCAGTCCCCACCACAGAGCCAGGCTGCTTACCCAGAGAAGAAGGTGAAAATAACCTCTGTCAGTGAGATGTTCACAGGAGCCCTTCTTGCTTTAAGACTTAGGGGTTAGTACTGATCTCCTTTTTCATGCCATGGGAATTTAATAATTAGAAAGACAATCTTCTCTCTAGCCCAATAAAGATTTGACATGAAGCACAGCCCAATTTCCCCCAGCATCTAAATCATTTCTAAAGGGAATTCCCACAGCCAACGAAGGGACGGCAATAGCAACTCCGTAAAGCCACAACTGGTACATAAAACAGAGCAACAACAACCCAAAGACATGTCCTGTTATTTCTACAAAAACTATTTTTATAAAGAAAAAGGCAAAAAAAGCAAACTGCTGCTTAAAATATTATTTAGAGGTTACATAAAGGATCCTTAAAAAAAATAGTAATAATCTATTAATTCTTTGCTAAAACAAAACATCCTAAACAAAGGTCCTAGGAAGAAAAAAAAAAAAACCCGTTACACAAGTTCATACCATTTACTTAAGACCATTGTGATGAATACATACAAGCAGTCTTCAGGCAGGGTTTCTTCTGAATTTCTGAGTGTTCAACTACTCTGCTCTTAACACTGAATAAAATAAATAAAGAAATTTGAATACCGTATGCATGAGTGACTCCGAAATTAAAATATTTATAGAAGACTATTATTACCCTTGCCGACAGTCATCTGCAGTGCGAAGACATTCAGATCCACTGCACAAGCAGCAAGGACTAGTAAGAATGAGAATCAGAAATGTTCTTTGCTACCTGGATTACTCACAACTGCTGGTAGGTCTCAAAGCTACCAGGCACCAAAGAAAGGTCCGACCAGTCACAGCAATTTGGTTTGACTGCAGGTTTCAAAGAAGTCTGCTTCCAAACACTACCCTGCATTAAAGGATCCACATAAGTTAGATCAGCACAATTAAAATGAGATGGAACAACCCTAGTACAGATAGGCTGGCTAGTTTCTCACACAGACAAGCTTAAATTCATACTTAATTAGCTATTTTAAGAAAGCTCAGAAGTCTCTTCCTAAGAACAGCTTTCTAGACCTGAAGGGACCACCAGCTGCATTTTCATAAGACAGAGAAGGAAGAAAAAAAAACAAACCTAAAACCATCAAACCCCAACCATTTCCTTTTGGAGAAGAGGCCCCACCGAGACCGCACAGCACACGGACTCTCGTCTGCACCAAAGCGCTCAACAGCCGTGGGGCCACGCAAAACCCACGTCAGCTGGAGACGAGGCAAGAGGCTGCCTTTCGTTTCCCGTGCCCTTGCTGGAGCAGCAGCCACATTCCAGCAACCACTACAAGTTTCACTCCCGGTGGCAGATAACAAAAGTACCCAACATAAAAGCAGCTGACTCCCTTACTCTCGTTATACAGTGTAATAGTGATCTTGCAGCCCCTGCCAGGGTCATTACGTAGGACCACAAGCAGTGGAACTGAACCATGGGGCTGCAGCTTCTGGTGAGCCTCACAACCTCACGATTAGACTTTGATTTATTTTCTTTATGAGACAGGGGCTATTTTACGCAAAATTTTGAGCATACTCGGCCTTTGGGTCACTAGCTTGACAGCACTTTAACACAAATAAATAATGAGAGTATGCAAGGTTATATTTACCTCCAAAAAAACAACTAAAGAGACTACTTGAAGAAAAGTAGCTGCAGGTTTACTTTAGGCATCTAGAGTGGAAGCAGGTATTACAACCCAAGTACAGAGTCATAAGTAGCAGCAGGACTCTGATAACAAGACAGGGAGATTAAAACAGACCCAAACACTGGAATAAACCCTCTGAAGAATCTGAAAGGAGAAACCCAACATCTGACAACCACTTTGACAACACTGCAGCCTTAGCTGTAGAGAAGGATGTATAACTATCAGTGTTTAAATTCTCTTGAGGATTTATACAAGTTTCATCTTATTCTGTAATAAGAAGTTATACAAAACAACTCTATCTTTGAATGTTTTCTCTGCAACAAAGGCTACAGTTACTTCAGTCTCTTCTGGCAATGTCGCACAGTTTTGGCCCCTGAAATTTAAAATGCTTTTAAGTTAAATGAGAATGGGAAACTGAACATTTTAATCTTGGCTAGGAGAAGCAGTATTTCAAATAAAGAAATCATTGGCATGGGTTAAGAAAAGGCAAATTGATTCAATCTCTTCAAAAGCTTAGAGAGGCAGAAATTATCTTCTTCCACCAAGCACTACATAAGAAATTTTAAAGGAAAGTACCCACTGCTGAGTGACACTGGTGTATCTAACTTGAAAGACAAGATTTAAAGCTAGATTAAGTTTTGTCGGCAAGCTGGAAGAACTCCATCCATATCAATTCTTCTGCCCACTTAGATGAAGCCAGGACTTGTTTTATGGCGCCAAACAAAGTGACCTCAGTTTTGAGCTTGTATTACCTAGGAACAGTGTGTGCCACTGAAGCACTGAAGTCTACAGACTCAGCCAAATCTTCCATCTCAATGTGCCACCCAGTCGAACCAGCAATAATTATCATTGTGGTCTTGAAATACGCAATAGCACATCCAAAAAATATGCTCGAGCTGGGAGACAGATCTGACCCCAGCACTTCTTAATTCCTTCAGAAATGCAGTCACCTTTAATGCCTCAAAGAAGAGGCCATTCGAGCAGCATTTAGCTGTCAGCACTTGGCAAGGAAGAAGAAAAAAAAGTATCCATTTTCTTCAGTGGGTACATAAAGATTGAGAGGGATGCACCAAGGATCCTTGGAAGGAAAACAATTAGCAGACTGGGTACAGCATGGAGGAAAGAGAGCACCTCCTGCAAAGACAAGACTGAAAGTAGCATTCTAGTTAATTACAGCAAAAACATGCCTCCCTTCCCCCAACAAAACCTGTTATGTATGTGTTGGTGCTTTCTTCTTACAGTGTCAGCCAGTGCAATGGGCAAGCAGCAGGTCAGGGCACCCCCCAGCCTGGCCAAAGCCCAGCGTGCATGGCGGAGCTGCACCCATGCTCCAAGGACAACCCCAGGCACCTCCACCCTTAACCCACAGGATGGGAGGGTGAGAAGCAAGTGTCATTTCTCAACACATTATCTTGAAATATCATGCTGGTTAAAATTCATTAGGCAAGCATTTAGTGGTCAGATATTGCTACAAATCAGAGATTCACTCACTTGCCACAGTCAACTTCAACTTTCTCCTTGGAGAAGAAAACAACCCCCCCACAAAATTGCCTCTCCTCTCCGATATTTCTGGCATCTTCCTGTTTTATGTGGCTTGTGACACCACCAAGCAAAGGGAAAACTCAAAGCATTCTGCAAACCAAAGAAGAGCTGGTCTTTCACGGGGATAAAAGCAAGAGGCACAGTACCTGCCCCTGAAGTACAAACAGGGTAAGATGCCTTCTCTTAGAAAGGTAAAGAACGTTTCACATACAATTCCTCCCACCATCTCTAGGAGGCTTTAAAGTACTCAGAGGAAGGATGTGCTGGGAGAAGATTGTACTCATCAGACACTTTGACGATATAAACGCTTCTGTGTACCCACATTTATTAAAGAGACGATTATGAGTGAAAACAGGCAACAGGCCTCACCAAATACGGCATGCAGCATGGGTGGTGGCGGACAACTTGGGACTCCAGGGTCCCTGGGAGAGGGAGGGTCTTCTACAGCTTCACACATGCACTGCTCTAATGCTGGCAGGCCCATGACCACAGCAAATGGAGGGTAAGGAAAGGATGGGGAAACAGGAACTTGGAATACAGAAACATGGTGAAATAACATCCTCTCATATCATTCAGGTTAAGACTGCACTTCAGTAAATATCTAGGTAACATGAAGTGAAGATTAAGTGCACAGACATATTAAAAAAATTAGAAAAATAGTAGAAAAAATATTAGAAAAAAAAGCTGTCTTGGGTTACAATATGTAACCAA